>NW_004955489.1:8330136-8331585 GCF_000276665.1 Chinchilla lanigera
GTTATTACTGAAATGTATTGACTTATTCTTGTCAATGCATTATTTTCTTGTTGCTGATTTTCTTTTTTCCCTTTCTGCTCAAAGGCTTAGCCTGCCTGGTATATTTTTTCCATTGGACATTTTGTCATTGTTGGCTTCACTCTCTCTGTCTAGGGTATCTTTGAGAATTTTTTATAGTGCTAGTTTAGTGGTCATGAATTTCTGAAGGTGCTTTAGGTATGGAAATACTTTATTTCTCTATTAATTTTGAAAGAACTTGTTTTATTTTAGAGGTTGAAACACTTCACAGCAAGCTCTCCTAGCCTTTAAGGTTTGTGTTGAGAAATCTGCTGTAATTCTAATAGGTTTACCTATATAAGTGATTCATTACTTTTCTTTAATAACAGCTTTTAAGATTTTGTCCCTGTGAGGGACTTCTGGGATTTTAACTATGATGTGTATGGAAAAGTTCTTTCTTGATCATGGCTATTTGGGGTACTAAATGCTCCATTTATCTGTATAATTAGTTTTTCCTCATATTAGAACATTTCTGCTATTATTTCTTGTTTTTAAGGAGGAAAGGTTTACTTAGCCCAAAGTTTAGAGAGGTTTCAGTCCATAGTTGGCTGGCTCCAAGGCAGGATATTATTTCTATAAAGAGTTTTTTTATGCCATTTGTGCAGTCTTCTGATTTTTCAAATTCCATTAATCTTATATTAATCTTCTTTGAGTAATCTAGCAGCTGTTTGATTCATTTTTTAGAATTAAGAGCTGCCTGAGGAACTATATTCTTTAAAAATTAAAAAAAATGTTATTAGTATATATTTGCAGTTCATGTGGTCTAAAATCATTTTAGGGCATGATTACATGTAAATACAATGGCTTGTTTCTTTTTAAATTTTTTTTTTTTTTAACCAGGGCATGATAGACCTTTATTCAGCTTAACGGCAGGGCAACCTGATGATCAGCTTTCCATTGGAGGCAGTTTATCTACAGTTGAAAAAATAATTTCACCAACTAAACTCGAAAATATCTTGTCCATTGTCAGCTTAAGTGCCTAGTACTTAGCTAAAATAGATTCTTGCAACTATTAAGGATTGGATGAGTGGCTTTTAAACTGCTGGCTAAAATTGGTGAACTGATGAATAATATTATCTAAAATTATCAAAACACTTTTGAGAACATAGTTCTGCTCAGACGGCTCCACGGAGGAAGGGCCTTATTGTCGAGGAAGGAATGCTGTTTCTTTTGTTTTCGTTCAGTTCTTTCCTGCTTTTCTTTCTTTTCCAGCCATTTTCCATATTCATTGATGGCTTGCTTATCTTTATAGCTTTTCTCAGCTCTCTTCAGTTTCTTTTTAAATTTTTTTATATATTTCTACTCTTAAAAATAATTAATTTTACTGGTACATTTTAGATATACATAGTGATCACATTCATCATAGGGAATTTGTACCTTTACATGATATAT
>NW_004955489.1:8332601-8530278 GCF_000276665.1 Chinchilla lanigera
ATCACTGGTCATTCAACAGATGCAAATTTAAAAAACATTGAGATTCTATCTCACCCCAGAAAGAAGGATTATTATCAATAAGTCAACCAATGACAAATGTTGCCAGGCTGTGGGGAAAAAGAAACCCTTCTCCACTGTTGGTGGGAGTGTAGACTGCTGCAACCACTGTGGAAATTGTTGCAGAGATTCTTCAAAAAACTGAAACTAAAGTTTGATTCATTTTAATTTTTTTTTTTGAGACAGGGTCTTACTAGTTTAGGTTCATCGTGAACTCAATATGTAACCCAAACTGGCCTTGAACTTGGCAGTGATCTGCCTGCCTTTGCCTCCTGAGAACTGGGATTACAGGTGTGTGCCACCATGCCCAGCCTGTTTTCTTGTTTTGGAGGTATCTCTGAATAAATGGTCTCTGACAGCAATGCTGTCTTCTTACACTGTCCTCACATTGGTCATTTTTGTTACCATATTTTCAATAGAATTGTAATCTACTGGATTTCTCTTTGTATCCTTTTAATGAACTCTAATTCTCATTATTCATGTTTTGTATTATTTTGGTAGCTCAGCTAGCTTTTAATAGTGTCTTTTGTAAGACTCCCAATTGTTTTATTACCTTATCATCTGTTTATTTATATCTGCTTTGAGCTCTCCAAGTACCTTATTGATCTTTCTTTTTTAAATCCTGTGTTAACATTTCATATAATTCAACTTTTGATTTTGCCCTTTAATGCCTAATGGATCAGCTTTGTGGGAGTTTGGAGTTTTTGGATGCATTTTGTTGACTTGTGATAGTTAACTTTATCAATTTATGTAAGAAATACCAACTAAATTGGATCAGCATAGTTCTGAGTATGGCTGCTGAAGAGATTTACTGAAGACAGAAGATCCACTTTGGGTGTGAGTGGCACCAACCCATAGGCTTGTAGCCTGAATGGAATAGAAGGGAAATGAAGAAGGAAGGCTCACGTCTGTTTCTTTGGAGGAGCTTCAGTCTTCACCTTCACCTTGAATATCATCTCCTGCCTTCCAGTGCAGACCCTTCAGCCTCTAGCATAGAGTCTTTGGCCACCTGATACAGACTTGCACAAGACACTCCAAGCCTTCAACCTTTGACTGGATTCTTCAGATGTTCAGAGCACTGACAGCCCTTTTGCACTCTTCTACACCTGATTCTGCAGGCACCCATTGTTAACCTACACTGTAAATACTTATATATTTATATATCTATATATCTTGCATGAAATATTTCTCTAGGGAGCACTGACTGATACATTTGTCTTCTCATGTCTTTATTTTGTGTGTGTGTGTGTGTGTGTGTGTGTGTGTGTGTGTGTGTGTTGAGCTTTGCAGGAACTTACAGAGGAATGTCTTTGTTGCTAGTATATAGAGCTCTTTAGTTAGTGTCTGCTTCTCCTTGATGCACTCTGGGCATGGCTAACTATAGGCCTTTGCCTCTGTCACAAGATTAAACCACCTCAATTAATTGGAGGAGAGGATGCAGTGTAGTTTGCCTATCACTCAGTTTTCCAGGTATAGACTGCAGTATTGTTAATAACAAAAAGGAAATCCAGATAGTGGCATACAGAAAAAAACCTATCTATAGCAACAACTATGACACCCTGGCAATAGCAAGTTAATCAGCACAAACAATAGCATCAAAGAGAAACTGGATATTGACATACCATAAGAACCAATAATATACTACCTTTAACCATAGAAGAAATACCTATAATTATAATATAAGCACTAAAATCATCCAAATATTTACATACTGTAAATATCTACTAAATGTGTCACCTGTATCTCCCAAACAACAAAGATTCAATAGTAATAACATAGAGTTAATTTTTTGTCTACAGATTAATAAAGCTTAATGGTTATACTAGTTAAGACAGAAGGGGTAGGGGACAGGAAAATGAAAGAAGAAAATTTAAAAAATTAAACAATGGAAGATGAGAAAGAGGAGAGAAAAGTGAGATGAAGCTATTAAAAAGGAAGATATTAAAAGTAAAAATAAAATAGTATTAGATAAAGATGACAGAAGAGAACAAGGAAAAAAAGAAAATAGAAAAATAAGAAGAAAAATTAAAAGGAAAAAAGAAAGAAAAAGAAAAGAAGAAAAAAAATCCCCCCAAATAGTCAAAAAGAAAGAGAAAGAAAAGAAATAATATGAGTGAAAAATTTTTTCCTCTGTATGTTTTAATGATTGATTTCTTTCTAGGATTTGAAATTTTGGAATCAAGGTAGTCATAGTTTTCTCACTTAGCTTCCTGGCCTGTGAGTTTTTGAGGTGACCCCCTACTCATTCCAGAGGCTCCCGCTGTCCATGCTAGGCTATAGCAACTGTCCACACTGAGGTATAGCCTTGCTTATGTTGCTAGGTGGGAAAGCAATCAGACTTTTGATCTGTGTTGGGTATAGGTAGCAGGGCAAAGGTTCAAAGAGACCACTGTATTTACTGCGACCACTTTCAGATTCAGCTGGTCCTAACAGCCACAGAAGCTGGGCCTCACTTTTCATCACAGAGGGCAGGGTCCCATGTCCTTCCTGCCCTAAGCTTAAACTTCTCAGGGGCTCCATTTCTAGCCCATGTCCTGTTCACAACTGTCTCCCTTGGCTGTCTCTCACCCAGTCACTGTGGGAGAGTAACACTGGGAATCCTGAAGTGGAGTAGTTTTGTAGTTTTTCCATGGATCAGTCTTAAGTAAATCAATCCTTTTCTGAAATGGTTCCCAATGGAGTACTCTAGTAATATGGTGGACAATACACTGGATTTATTCTCAAAATGCTGCATACCATATGGAAGGAGTCACCTTTGGAGTAAAACCTTATACTGTTTTTGCAGCTTTCAAAGCCATGGACTTTTCTTGGGGATAGCACTGCTGGCCCAGTCTGTTGTTTCTTTCTGGAGCTTTCAACCCTGAGAGCTTACCTTGTATCTATGGAGATGGGTTTCCCTCCTTAGGGGCTGCTTTATTTTTTCTTATTTTGGTACTTTTCTCGGACTTCTTTGTGCTTGTATTTTTTCCTGTCAGTTTTCTCCTGATTCCCAAAAATCTACTCATGTTTTTCTCTTCTCCAAGTTGCTACTGTCAAGGTGTCTGGATCTCGTTTCCCAGGGAGGCTGAATTTTGCCACTGATTGCTACTCTGTCATTTTGGTTCTCTGACTGAATAGTATTATAAGAGAAATATTAATGATTTGGGTAGCCAGAAGGAGAGGAAAATGCAAGAATTTAAAACACTTTCTCTTTCATGAAACCTCTTCCTCCTTTCTCTGCTGTCTCTGCTCCCTTTGTTTCCTCCTCTGCCTGTACTCATCCCTCTCTGCCCCTTCCTGGCTCTCTTCCTCCATTCCTTTCTTCATCTCTTCCTCCCTAACCTTGTTTCCTTTTTTTCCCCTCCTAATGGACAAGTCTAAATCTTCTTTGATTTGCTTATGAAGGAGTACAGTATGTATGACAAAGAATCCTCCAAGACTACTGAGATTCTCTTTCACATGAAAACTTAGAGAAATTTGTTTTACCTGAGGGATGTATACTTTTTCAAAATATAAAGGTTTGATGGTAGCCCCAAAAACTTAAGAAAATGGGAACTGACACTTCGGCTTTGCAACATTTTTTTTCTTTTATAAGGACATAATACCTCACTACACAAATTACAATATTGCTTTTATGATAAAATATTTAGAATATCTGTTGTCAACTGTAGGTCACAAAATGTCTAGAAATCATCATATTTTGCAAATCAAAGGGCCTAATAAAGAAATGTAGTGATATATTTTGCATGTTTCTTTCTCACCTCCAATTTATATGTTGGATCTTAACCCCCAATGTTATCATATTAGAAGGTGGAGCCAGAAGGTAATTAGATCATAATTGTGGAGGCATATAAAAGAGACTCCAGAAAGCTGTGGGCCTCTTTGCCATATAAAGACACAATGAGAAGTTGCTGTCCCTAAAGAAGCAAGCTCTCATAAGACACTAACTCTACTGGTGTGTTTGGTGTGTCAATCTTAGATTTCTTAGAATCCAGAATTGTGCTCAGTAAATGTTGTTTGTAAACCATTCTGATCACAGTATTTTTGCTATAGCTTCCCAAGTAGATAAAGAAAGACTGTTTAAGGTTAGTATAGTTTTATATATATATATATATATATATATATATATATATATTTATATATATATTTGCTCTGCAAAAACTGGAATTAATACATACATTAGATTCTAATGTATATATATAAAGACTCCAGTTTTTGCAGAGCAGGCAGTATGTCTGATGGAGCAATTGATTGATAATCCTCTAGACATCTTCTGATTTGTTCACTAGAACCCAAAGATGAAGTTTTTGAGCACTAAAATTGGCTATGACATCTCTCCTAGCTTTCAGGCTCTAAATCCTGCAAAATTTGTCCTAATTTATATGACATTCTTGTTCAAAATGAAGACTTAATAATGTTTACCCATAGGTAATGTACTGTGACTAAAAATGGCTCCCATAAGACTTTCAACTGGAATTAAGTCTGCATGAGTAGTTGAGTTAATATCAGTTACCAGAGCTGCAGATCTTAGTTATAGGCTTAAAATTAAAAATATATATCATATATATTATTTATATGTGTGTTTACTGTCTGTCATGTAACAGATTTTTTAAAAAATATAACTTTTTATTTCGATAAGAACTAAAAAATTGATACCCAATTTGGCAGGAACATTACAACTACCTGCGCAGATACCAGTCAATCATTTTGGTAACAGTTGTGAGAACTTCTGTCAAACTAAGACAGGCTCCACACTTAGAAAGTTTTTTCTTTCTCTCTCTCTTTCTTTTTCTTTCTTTCTTTCTTTCTTTCTTTCTTTCTTTCTTTCTTTCTTTCTTTCTTTCTTTCCTTTTTTCTTTTTATTCATTGTTCGAGACAGAATTTCTCTGTCTCAGTTCAGGCTGGCCTAGAACTTACTGGCTTCAAACTTGCTGCAATCCTTCTGCCTAAGCCTTCCAAGTGCTGGAATTACAAGTGTGTGCCACCACCCACAACAGAAAGTCCATTCGTAACATACTGAGAAGTTTTTGTTCATTTTAAAAATATGCTTTATAAAAGAAAATGAGAAAATTACTTTAAAATAGAAGTAAAAGAGGTTTGATTAGACTATAGGAGTTATTGAACAATAATTGCTATATTCAGTTCTAATTTTCTTGGTTGGTATTCTGTAATCAAAATTTTTGAACAAAAGAAGAATTCTGAAAGCATGAGACTCGTATAAGAACTCCAAAAGAGGTGAAATTATTCAAAACATTAAAACATATGTTTTCAGTAGAATTGTTTTTTTCTTTTTCTTTTCTTTTTTTTTTTTTCTGTGCTGGAGATGGAATACAAGGTCTTGCACATGCTAGGCAAGTGCTCTACCACTGAGTTACATCCCCAGTGCCAGCATCAGAATTCTTTACTGGTCAAAGTAAGCACTGAGAGTTCTTCCTAGCTGGCTTTATCAGAAGTCTTGGTTGTTTCATGGAAACAATGAACATAACTGGAAATGAAAAAGGTAAAATCACAACAGAAACTATTAAAATCCAGAAAAGAGTAACTACTATGAAAAATTGTATTTCAACAAATTGGACAATTTTGAATAAATATAAAGATTCCTACTTATACAAATTACCAAAACTAAACCAAAAAGACATAATAAAAAACTACTGAACAATGCAATAACAAGTGATGAAACTGAGGCAGGAATAAAAACCCAACCAATTAAAAATGGTCTACCACCTGATGGATTTTCTTCTGATTTCTACAAAACCTTTAAGGACATTATACCACCAATAATCCTCAGAATCTTTGATGAAATTGAAAGGGATGGAGTGCTGCCAAACTTACTTCTTAAAACCAGCATCACTCTGATCCCAAAATGAGACAAAGACCCAAATAAAAAAGAAAGCTGCAGGCCAATCTTCTCAAAACAAAGATGCAAAATCCTCAGCAAGATATTGGCAAATAGAATGCAACACATCAAAAAAAAAAAAAAAAAAAAGAATGCAACACATCATCAAATGGATTACACATCATGACCAAGTAGGTTTCATCCCACAGTTGCAAGAATGGCTAAGCATACACAAATCAATAAGTGTAATACATCACATAAACAGAAGCAAGGACAAAAACCACATGATCATATCAATAGATACAGAAAAGGGTTTTGAAGAATCCAACACTCCCTTGTGAAAAAAATTCTGAAGAAAAAAAATATAGAAAGATCTTACCTGAATCTAATAAAAACTATTTATAACAAACTAATGGCCAGCACCATATTAAATGGAAAAAATTGAGTACTTTCACTACAAAATCAGGAACAAGACAAGGGTGCCCACTATCACCACTTCCATCCAATATAGCACTCGAACCATTAGCCAGAGCAATCAGGCAAAAGTAAGAAATAAAAGTGATATATATGGTAAAGGAAGAAGTTGAATTATCATTATTTGCAAATGATATCACACTCTACATAGAAGATCCAAAGAATTCCACCAAAAAACTCTTAGAATTAATAAACAGTTTTAGCAGTGTAGCAGGATACAAACAACACACAAAAATCAATAGCATTTATGTATACCAATAATGAACTCAGTGAGAAAGAAATTAGCAAAACAGATGAGATCAAGTACGTTTAGGGTGGTATGGCTGTAGAAACAATTAGCAGAACAATACCATTTGCAGTAGCATAAAAATTTAAATACCAAGGAATTAACCTGACCATGGTAATGGAAAACCTATACAAAGAAAACTAGAGTACTCTGAAAAAGGATATTAAAGAGGACATCAGAAAATGAAAAGCTGCCCCATGCTCCTGAATAGACAGAACTGATATTATCAAAATGGTCAGACTTCTAAAGCTGATGTATAGATTCAATACAATCCCAATCAAAATGCCAACAGCATTCCTCACAGAACTAGAGAAAGCAATCTTAAAATCCACGTGGAGCCAGAAGAGCAATCTTGGGCAATAAAAGCAAAACCAGAGACATCACAATACTTGACTTCAAGTTGTACTACAAAACAACAGTGATAAAAACAGAGTGTTGTTGGCACAAAAACAGACATGTGAATCAATGGAACACAACAGATAATACAAGAACATCCCCAGATACACTCAGCTATTTGATCTTTGACAGAGACCAAAAGCATGCATTGGAGAAAAGATAACATCTTTTACAAATGATGCTGGGAAAAGTGGCTATCCATTTATAAAACTGAAGCTAGATCCATATTTCCCACCATGTACAGTACTAAACTAAAATCAAAGTGGATCAAAGATCTAAACATTAAAAGAGAAACACTTAACCTGCTACAAGATAAAAGAGGTAAAACTCTTGAAGACATAGTCATAGGAAGGACTTTCTGAACAGAACCCCAGTTGCATGAGAGATGACACAAAGAATAAAAAAAAAATGAATCATATCAAGTTAAAAATTTTCTACACAGCAAAGAAATTAGCCAACAGTGAAGAGACAACATACAGAATAAGAAAAATATCTGTCTGGTATTCCTTAGGCAGATGACTGATATCCAGAATATATAAAGAACTAAAAAAGTTAGTCCACCCACAATAAAAGACCCAATCAAGATATGGGTAAGTGAAATGAATAGACATTTCTTAGAAGAAGTACAAATGGTCAACAAACACAGAAAAAAAATTCAACATCTCTGATCATTAGGGAAATGCAAATTAAAACAGCACTAAGGTTTTATCTTACAACAGAAAAAATGGCAATCATCAAGAAACTAAAGAATAACAATTGCTGGTGTGGCTGTGGTGAAAAAAAAAAAAAGGAAACTTCCTATATTGTTGGTGGGAATGTAAACTAGTACAATCAGTTTGGAGATTCCTCAGTAAAAGTAGAAATTCCATTTGATCCAGCTATTCACCTTCTGGGTATCTTCCTAAGAGAGTTAAAGACATCCTATTCGAGATACATGAATACCCATATTTATAACAGCACAATTCATAATAGCTAAATCCTGGAAGAAGCCTCTATGCCCATCAAGAGATGAAGGAGTAAAGAAAATGTGGTATCTATACGTAATAGAATACTATTTGGCTATAAAGCAGGATAAATTTGAGACATTTGTAGGAAAATGGATACATCTGAAAAATATAATATTGAGTGAAATAAACCAGATACACAAGCTTAAACACCATATGGTGTCTCTCATTTGAGTAAAGCAAAGTTAAAAATAAAGAGCAAAATAAAAGATTGATAGAAGAAAACAGGGAAACAAAGCTTTTGCAAATGGGAAGGGGTTCAGGAGCAGGGACAATGGGGAGAAAGAAGGTAAAAAGAGGTAAAATGGGTCAGCTACTTTTACCAAATACCCACAATGAATGTAAACATTATATGTCATAAACATGAACTTAAAAATAATAATAAAAATAAGAATGAAAGTGGAGAACAGGGATGTACGGAAGCAGGTAACGAGAGATGCACCTACTCCCTAAGATGAATGTAAACTTCATGTATTAATAAACGAACACGTACTAATAAAATAAAATTTGGGGAAAAAAGAAACAATGCCTGTTCCAAGCAAGAGAGGTTTACTGGTTGTGGTGTGTACATTATCTGGATAGCCCAAAATCTTTTCCTCTTCAAAAGTCAGCAGTTAAGAAAGATGAATAATCTTTAGAGATTTACTGGACAATACCACACCTAACTAATACCATAGTATGCACTTAATAATTTATTAAGAGGATAGATCTCTTGCTGAGTATTCTTATGACATTTAAAAGAATAACGTTAAAAAAGCTGGTATTCAGGCAGTGACAAACGATCTCTTGTTACCTGTAATTCCCACTTCTGAAATGTCAGAGCATATTGATTAAGACAGAAGTCATTTTATTTTACAACTGACTTTCTGGCACTATGAATTTTCCTGTTGTCATTAAATAAATATGAAATCATGCCATACATGGTCTTTTATGTCTGCCTTCTTTAACTTAACATAATATTTTCAAGGATCATCCATGATGTAGCATGTATCAGTACTTCATCCTTTTTGTAGCTAGGTAAAATTCCATTGTAACATTTTATTTGCCCATTCATCAAGTGATAGATATTTGAGGTTTTTTTTTCCACTTTGGTGCTATTCCAATAATACTTCTATGAACATTGATATATAGGTTTTTGTGTAGAGGTATGTTTTGATTTCTGGGTCAAATGATCACTCAGTGTTTAATCTTTTTTATGGCACAAAGGTGAAACAAAATTTCATAACAAAATAATAGAATAACAATTACACACATTGCATATTATTATGTTTAAAGTCTTCAGAGTACAAGATATGGACATTAAAATTTTCTCCCATCAATATTAGCACAAATCTTCTTTTTCAATGAACTAAGAGACACTAATAGTATAAATGACTTGCATTTTTATCCCTTTTGCCTTCTGTCCTTTCTCCTTTTCCCCATCTTAGTTCTCTTTTCCTTTTGAGTAAATTCTTCCCATTTCATAATTGGACATTTTGTATCTTATTTGCTCTTTCAGCTTCTCACACTATAGAGACACTATGATGTCTATGCTTGTGCATCTGGTTTATTTCATTTTTGTGTATGGTCTCGAATTGCATCCATTTACCTATAAAAGTCTCAAGTTTATGGCTGAATAGTACTCCATTGTATAAGAGTACCATATCTTTTTCATCCATTCCTCAGTTGATGGGCATTTGGGTTGTTTCCAAGATTTAGCTATTACAAATCATGCTGCTATAAACATGGGTGCACATATATTGCTGCGGAATGATTTTTTAAATTCTTCTGGGAAAATACCCAGAAGGGGAATAGCTGGGTCAAATGGGACCTCTAATCCTAGCTTTTTTGGGAATCTGAACACTGACTTCTGCAGTGGTTGCGCCAGTCTGAACTCCCACCAACAGTGGAGAAGGGTGTTCTAACTATTCTTAAAAGGTGAATCCACCACAATTCTCCGGCACAGGCTTAGCAGAGAGTCTCCTTTCCCTTTGCAGGATGGTGGACAGCCATTAGGATTTCCTGCTAACTCAGAGCTTTCCGGCGTTTGGGGAAACAACAGCAAAGTGAGCACTCTGGACCAACTCTGTTCAGTCTTTCTCCCTCTGCTGTGTCTCCGGGGATGTGATCTGTGGGTCCCTGCCAGCTCAGTGCCACTAACAGCTTGCAGCATTCATCCTCGCTGTGCCTCATTCTAGGACGGACGTCTTCCCTTGTTGATGCAGGGCAGGTGGGCGGTGGGTGGGATATAGCGGGGATGCAGCATTGCCCAGTGTTTGGGAGGATGAGGGTGGGAAGGACAGCCTGTTTCTTTTTTTTTATTTTAAAAAATAAAAGAAGGAAAACACATTAACAGACAGACATTCATGTACAAAATAGCATAAGAACAATACAAACAAAACAGAGTTACAAAGTTGTAGGAAATTAACCATGGTTGTATTACTTATTGATATCTTCAAAGTGGCTTCTCAGGAAAACAAATAGAGACAGACAAGATTGATCAAACAAGTAATCATTAACTGTTCCTTTCTGTAGAGCAATAGAGGACAGTAGTACAACTATGTTAGCTATCCTGTATATACATACTTACATAATTTCCCTTTCTTTCACTTCTCTTCTCCCACACCCCAGTTGCCCTTTACTTTTGAGCATTTTCCTTTCGTTTCACAATGTCTGTCATACCGACAGCCAGTTTCTGTGTTATTCTCTCTCCTTTTCTCTGGTTGTCGCTCGAGTCTTCCCCGGGTCCCAACCGCAGTTTATTCCCACACTGGATTTCCTCTTCCAGGTGGCAGAGAGGGTATGTGGGATGCCTGTCCCAGGCCTCTGCAGCGCTGGCTCCTTCCCTCAGGCTGTTCGAATCGCTCCCCAAATGGCACTGTCCCTAGGTAAAGGGTGCAGGGGGAGGAGCGTACCAGGGGCAGTCCTGCTTCCCTTTTTCAACAACCCAGATATTTGGTTTAACCTGGAGGATTCATCTTTCAAACGGATATTTCCATTGCTGGCTGTGATTGCTTTCCCATTTTACAATACCGATAGTTTTCTGTGACTCTTCTCTGAGTAGCTCCGACCCACTTCCTTCTCTAATTAGCCATCTTATCTAGAAAATTGTCCTTTCAGATATGTGAATTTCAGCATATGTAAATTATGTCTTATCTTTTTCAAATACAAAAATAAAAACCTGCTGTTCAGATATAACTTAACTCCACAATAGTGGCTACCTCAGTAAGGGAAGAGCGGTAGAATGGGCTACAGAGAATGTTTTAAATGTGTTCATTATGGAGGAGGGAGAATATGAACGGCCCACAAATGTGTTTTGGTTTTCCTCTTACTTTGCCATTCCATCTCATTTCCTCCTGCTGTCTTATTTTACTTGAGCTCCCTACTGAATGTTGATGTTCTTCCTCATTTCAGTTCTTTCCTTTTGTCATCTGATGATACCTATATTGCTTAAAGCATGGTGAACAGATGACACATCAGAATCTCCTGGGCTGTTTGCTAAAAGTGCAGACTGTATTTATCTCTTAGGGCTATCAAAGTTTCTATAGGAGATCATGTTTGTAAAGTGCTTAAACAGTTCTCTTAACAGAATAAGCAGTGCTATACAGTTTTGTGTTCTTATTATTAGTTGTTGTATTATTGAAACAGTATATAGTAAGTCCCTGACTTATGTACAAGTTCCCTTCCAGGAGAACATTTGTAAGTTGGATTTCTTCATAAGTCTGACAAAATGAGTCTTATACACCTTTGACATAATTATATAATGTAAAGCTTTTCCTCTTGCTTCCAGGTATCCCAGGCTCTAATCAAGTACTGCATTACTGTATATTCTAGCACAGTACATTAAGCACATAGCAGCACAACTGTGACAATGTCTGGCAGAAAAGTGAGCTACTTCAGTGGTTTGTTTGCATCTGTGAACGTTTATAATCTGAGAAAGCTCACAACTTGAATGTTCGTCAGTCGGGGATTTACTATATTAGAAGTCTATGGTGGGAAATTTTCATTTTTATTAAAATCCTTAGGTGATTCAAATGCACAATAAGTTTTGGAATCACTGAAGAATACACTCCTTGTACTGGTTAATTTTGATAGTCAATTTGACTATCATTCTTATTGTTTTTGCTTTGCGTTGTTTTTGTCTATGCTGTTGGTGTTTTGCTATTGTTCTTTTTTATTATTCTCTTTAAAATAATAAAAAGGAAATGCTTGAAGAGCTGATTGGATTATGAGGGTGCTAACCTCATTAATGGTTAACCCACTCAGTTCACTGCTGAATGAACTGTTAAGGGGTGAGGCCTAGTTGGAAGAAGTGGGTCATGGGGTGTGACCTTGGGGACTATATCTGGTCTTTGGCCCTTTCCTGTCTGGTTCATCTGCTGCTCTCTATGCTTCCTGGATGTCATGAGTTGAGGAGCTTCCCTCTGCCATGCCTTTTCATCATGATGTCTCTACCTTGCAATCAGTAACCATGGACTAATACCTCTGAAACTGTGAGCCAAAATAAGCCCTTCCTCCTTTAAGTTATATGCATCAGGTATTTCCTTCTAGCAACTGAAAGCTGACTAATTATACTTTCTAAGCTATTCATCCATATACATGATCCAGCTACTACTTGTATGGAAATGATGCCCAAAATATATGTTGAAGTAGTTTTCCTGAATTCAAGATTCTAATACATGCAATTTCTTCTGGATATATCCACCTACATAGGTCACAGGTTAGAAAGCACACCCAGTCTTCTCTAGACCTCTTTTTTCATTTTTCTCATGCCTAATGAGTAGCAGATACATGCCCTGTTCTCCCTAGCCAAAGTAAAGAATCACCCATAGTCTGTTCCATCTCTCTTCCCTTCAGTACCCCTTTGCTGACGTCCATTTCTCTCCAGTGCCCACTTCTTGTCAATCTATCTGCTTTAGTACTCTGGGTTTTTGTTCTTTCATTTTCATCTCACAGCAGCAGCCTAGGTCCTGATCTCCCTGGTCCAGATTGCTAAAAAGCAGTCAAAGTGGTTTCCCTCTTCCCAGAATGTCATCAATTCTATTCCACTCCAGTTTTAGGGAGTATGAATTAAAGTTATATCTATGAGTCTCCAAGGACTTCATTCTTTTACAAAGGTCATAGCATATCTTTTCCATGCTTATAAAAGTAACACTTTCTTATGATTAACAATATAGGCAATATAAAGGGTATAGCAATGGACAAAAGAAAACCCTGGCTATCATAGCACTTACTCTATGTTATGAGCTACTAATAGATAAATGAGTATGTGATGTTATATTGGATAAGTGATAAATGCTATAATAATAAGTAAAGAGAGATAAAGAGAGAGAAAAGATTGGTGGGAGATTTTTTGACAGTCTGGCCAAAAAAGTCTTTAGAAGAAATGATATTTTATTAGCAGAGGCCCTGAAGATGGGACCTGCTTGGTATTCAGGGAGACCTGGGTGGGTGGAAGAGGATCAAGCAAGAAGTAGCATAGGAAATGAGTTTTGAAAGTAGGTAGGGATCAGATCATGTAGGACCTAGTGGTCCATGCTAAGTCCCTCAGATTTTATTGCAGATATGATGGAAAGCCATTGGAAGAGTGAGAGGAGGTGAAAGAGATAATCTCATTTATGCTTTAAAAGAATTATTCTGGCTCTTGTGTCACTACAGGATGCAGTGGGAAAGACTGTACAGAGGTAAGAAAAGAAGGAACCTCAGGGTGAGAAGATGTTTGTTAGCAATGATCCAGGTGAGAGGCAATGTGGCTTAGGCCAGGGTGCCAGCAATGGAACAGGTTAGAAGAGGGTGGGTTATGAGCTTAGGTAGAGCTGACAGGACTTTTGGTTGCCTGAATATGAGGTATGAGAGAAGGAAAGGAAGTAAGCATGACTGACAGGTCTTTAGACTTGATGATTCAGTATGCACATAGATGATCCATCCAACTCCTTTTCCTCTCACTTCCTCTGGGAAGAACTGGTTTGATGTGTGTAAGGTCAGGCATTCAATCTGAGTCATGTGGAGTTTAAGATTAAATCATCCAAGTGGAGATGGTGAGTAGGCAGTTGAAATATGAGTCTGGAGTTCAAAGTAGAGGTCAGGGCTGGCAATTTATAGTCATAAACCAGGAAGAAGTCACCTAGGGAATGAATGTAGGCCGAAAGGAGACAATGCCCAAGGCCTGAGCCCTGGAGCACCTTTATATTTAGCAGGCTGCAAGAAGAGGAAGGAGCAGCAGAAGGGACAAACAAAAATTAATGGGATTAGAGGAAAACTGTGTGGCGTCATGGAAGTCAAGTGAAGAACCTGTTTCAAGCAGAGCTACTACAAGGTCATATTACTTCTCCACAACAGCAAAACAAAACAAAGCAAAGCAAAGCAAAGCAAAGCAAAACAAAACAAATTAAAAGCTTTATCTCTTCCTTGAATAAAATTAATATTTTATTTATTTTCCAATTGCAAAATCATAAAGTCTTTCTGTATAAATTATATAAATAAAATATTGAACACAAAAGTATAGACAACTCACAAATTCATTCACAACATTTAGGAATTGAAAGCCACTAATTCCTAATTGATTCCTAATACAATTCTTAATAAATTTTATCATAATTTATTATAAAATAGCTTTGCCTTTTGCTCTCACCAAAACAAAAATCTTTATGACAGTTTCAATGTTTATTTGCAAATTTGTATAGAATGATGACTACATATGAGTCTTTTGACATTATAGACATTAAGTAGTTCTTAAGAAACTTTAATTTTGGGACACTATATTCTCTGCTAGTGGTCATTATTGACAAATTCACTATATGAAGGCACAGTTGTAAATATACTATATTGTAGCACTTCAACCAAAGTCTTATTAAGTTTTAGCAATCAACATTTTTGTTCCTTATAAATCAAAGACATCAATATCCCATTCCTTAAATTTTTTTATTCATTTTAACGTCAAAGTTTTCATAGGTGCATTAGTTTACTTTTATTATTTTTTATGTCTCTTACATTATTTTATAATAATTAAGTTATATATGACTTTCACAACATTAGAAAGACAATTATACTAGACTGAATAATGATTAGCTAAAGACATCAGGTCCTAATCTTTTTTTTTTTTTTGAGACAAGGTCTTGCTATGCAGCTCAGCCTGACCTTGAGCTCACTTTGTATCCCAGGATATCCTAATCTTTGAAACCTGTAAATTTGGAAGATTTGGAAAGCAAATTTTTGCAGGTGTGACTAAATAGAGGCTCTTGAGCTAAAGAACTTATTTTGGATTATCCAAATGGGACATAATGTCATCGCAAACGTCCTTATGAGAAAAAGGTAGAGAGAAGCAACAGGCACACACAGAGGAAAAGGTAATGTAAAAACAGAGGCTCAGACTGTGGTTATAAGCCAAGGAATGGAATACATCGCCAGAAGCTCAGACAAAGTTTGGATGCGCCTCGAGAATCTCTGAAAGGAGCATGGCCCTACTGATACCTTGATTTCAGACTTCTGGTCTCCAGGACTATGAGAAAATATATTTTAATTGTTTCAAGCCATTAAGGTTGTGGAATTTGTTAGCACAGAAAATTAATAAAGTTCTGGTATCCTTTAATTGTTATATTTCCTTTAAATACAATATTTTCTATAATATAGAAAAAGTTTAAAGTGACCATAGTAGATGGGCTCACCTTGGATATGGAGTTGAAGTGATTTGTGTTTCTCCTTTTTGTAGGGTTTCTACATCAGTGAAGTTGGTGTCAATTTTGAGACCATTTAATTTATTTTGAATCATTAATACATTTTTTGAACATTAGCTTTTGTCAAATAATGTCTAACTCTCTTCAATGCCTTCAAGAGCAACTTGAATGACAAGTAGGGTTTTCAGTTGAATGACAAGTAGGGTTTTCATATGTTAAAAACCAAGATTCTTATAGTCTCCAAACTCTTTTCTCAAGGAGCTGAGAAAACTGGTGTTGAGTCGATCAAATAAAAGGATATTAAAATTATCAATCTAAAAATGCTTGGTGTTTTAAACTTAGAGTCCTTGAATTATAAAAATTCCAAATAATTAAGATGTGTATGATTGCAAATGGCAATATCCTTTCTGTGGGAGGGTATTGAGCAGTGGACAACCTGAGCAACTTTATGTAGTAACCTGGATTTCAAGAAGGAAGGAGTAATGAGGGAGTTATGTTGCAAATGCTACTGAAAAGGCTTAGTAAGGTGCCGTATAATTGACCACTGGATAGGGTAACATGGAAGTTGTTGAAATTTTTATGTTGGAATCCTAATTCCAAGAACCTCAGGATGCAACCCTACTTAAAGATAAGCTCTTGAAAGAAGTGGTTAACTTTTTAAAAAATGAGGTCTTTAGGCTGAGCTCTAATCCAATAGGATTTATGTCTTTATATGAAGAGGAAGTTTAGATACAGAGAGCCTCAAATCACATGTATTCACAAAGAGATGTTTGGATGAAGACAGAATAAGAGGTGGTTATCTTTCAGCCAAGAAGAAAGGTCTCAGATGAAGTTAACCTTACTGACACTTTGACTCAGATTTCCAGGCTCCAGAACTGTGAGCAAATAAATTGTTGTTGTTCAAGCATCCTTCCATGGTATCTTGTTATGGCAGCCCAAACTAACTAATATAGAGGTGTTAGTTTATTAGAGGTGGTTACTTTTTCATTGCTGAAACAAAATACCCGACAGCCAAAGTTAAAAAGAGGAAAGGTTTGTTGTAGCTCACAGTTTGCAGTTGTCCATAATTGGCTGACTGCAAACCAGGGCAGGATGGCAGAGGAGAAAAAGTTCATGGGAGGGCAGGTAGAAAAGCAACAAGCATTTTTTTCCTTTATATTTCATTGAGGCTATAAGCCTATTAGGTGGCACCACCCACGCACAGGTGGGCCTTCCTATTATGTACACCCAGAGCTATGCTAAACCATTAAGGGTGTGTGGGAACTAAATTAGTCCTAGTTACCACACACCCTTAAACCCAGCATCACACACTCTAATCCAGCTTCACATATCTATGATCTAGCCACCTCCCAAAAGTCCCACCTATGAGTGCATGAGGCTTTGGGGGAACATCTAGATACAAGCCATAATGGACAAGAAGTACGGGATATAACTGCAGAAACAATGTGCTGGTGCAGGTAAGATTGGTAGGAGCATGGATAGTTTATCCATTGTAACAGGAGACAGGGCACAAGAGATGGGTTCGGATGCAGGGAGATTGGTTGATTTAGAGATGCAGAGATGACTATTTCCTCAGTTAAATAAGATGCAAGTTCATCAGCAGAAAGGGAGGTGAAGAGGGATTTGCAGATTTGATTAGGAAGGACTGTTTTAAATAATCTGATAAAATGAATGCTATAGTCTGAATGTTTGTGTCCTTCTAAAATCCATAAGCTAAAAATCTTCACCCTTAATATACAGTAGTAGCAGGCAAGGATTTTGAGAAGTGACTAGAACATAAGGGCAATGGCTTCATGAATGGGAATAGTCTCATTTATATGAGAAGCCCAAGAGAAATAAACCCCTGGCTCCTTCCACCATGTGAGGATCTAGTAAGAAGGCACCATCAATGACCCAGAGTAGCCCTCCATCAGACACCTAATCTACTGGCACCTTGATTTGGAACTTCCCAGCATCCAAAACTGTGAGAAATACATTTCTGTTTTTTATAAGCCATCAAGTTTGTGGCATTTTGTTATAACATCCCAAATAGATTAAGATGAGGGGAGGTAAATGAACTAAAGAAATATATTAAGATTGTTACTCAGTGCTAAAGGCCTAATTTCAGTGTGAAGTAATAAAATTAAAGTGAATTTAGTCACCACCACTTAAGTTCTTCTCTAGTCACATTCACCCAATGAAAAGTTGAATTCAGGGTTGTGTTCTTGACAAATGATATGATAGAGCAAACAAAGTGAAGAAATTTGCAAGGAACTAATTATAACAATGGACTGTGGAATCTAAGCTGGTAAGAAGGAAAGTGATGATAGAAAAGCAGAAACGAGCCATGAAGAGGTACTGAGTCAAATTACATGAAAGAATTGTTGAAATAGGAGTCCTCCAAGAAATGAGCTAGAAAGATACAAGGCTGCATTTAGAGTGTGGAACGTTTGAAATTGAGGCTTCGGAGGTGGTGCATTTTATCAGTAATGCTATGGATGTGGGTGGGTAGAGTGAAAACTAAGGTGGAAAGTGAGAACGTCAAGGAAGTGAAAGGCCGGGATGCTTGATTGATCATTTATGTGAATCTAGAAATTACCAAGGATTATTGCAGAAGTAGTGTTAAAAGAAAAACCATAAGGAAGACTATTGTGTTAAATAAAAAGAGTAAGAAAGAATAAGATTTATAGCACCATACCATTCATGTAAATAAAAGACACACACAGAAGCATACAATATACTTTGACAGAGCATGTATATTTACTCAGTATTTTATGTATATTTCACTACCATGTATATTCCACTGTCAGTATTTTAGAACGGCACCTGTGGGGTAGTGTTGGTTAATGAAGAAGAAAAAAAAAGGAGATCCCTCATGCAGAACTACATGTACTGTGAACTGAATAGTGTGATGAATTCAATTTTCTGCATCTGAGGTTTTAGAAATATTTAATGATTGTGCAGTAATAATGTGCAGTCTTTGATTTTTCCTTTTTTTGTTTTTTGTTCGTTTTGTTTTTTTTTCCTAGTACTGGGAATCGAACTCATGACCTCGCGTTTGCGAAGCAGGCACTGTGCTGCTGAGCTAAATTCCCAGCCCAGTCTTTGATTTTTCATAAGCATATTTAGGCATATATTTTTCAAAAGGTGTAACATGTCTTATGTCCTACCTTGCAATTTGCTTTTTAACATTTTCTATATTTGGGGTATCTTTCCACGGTAAGTTCATGTTTTATATCATTCTTTTTAGATGTTTCTTAAGTGTTTGATTTGATGGATGTATTATACTTTAAACCAGCCACCCATCAGTGGATATTTTTAAAAAAGAATATTCTATGTATTTATAATTTTATAGCAGAATGACCAATATAGAGAAATATTGCAATTATTCAGCTATGCAAAACAGTATATGGGGCTAAAGTACAAATGGAACTATTTTTAAAAGATACTTAAAACACAACTTGAGATCTTACAAAAAAACCCTATCTAAACTACAGAGGTTCTAGATTTGCCTACCTTGAGCTTTATTCTCTGTGGACCTATAAAGATGACTACGCTTGGTCCCTAAAATGCTCAGTATACAGAATCACTTATTCTAATGATCAAATGTGATTGCTATGGGTCTCTGGTTCTATATCTTGCTATAGACAGACGTGAACCGGCTTGGATAAAAGAGACAATGGGAATTTCTCAATGGCGTGTGGTTGATAATGAATGTGGTGCGTATCTCATGATTCCCACGGCTTCCATTTCTAGGCAGATTGCGCATAGATGATTTCCTTCAATTTGCCATGTGGAATGAGCATTCCATCCATGTCCCTGAGGGTGTTGGACCATATGAACTCTTAATAAAGACTTTTCCACAGTCCTCTTTGAACGTCTTCAACCCACTGTATATGGAAGTTCCTTTACACATCATGTCAATTCTGCATGACTTGCCTTTCACTTTACAGTATGGAATAAGGAGCAGGCCACACTGGTCAGCCCGTTTGATGATTTCCACATGATAATCTTCTTTGGCCCTTGAATTTTGTTTCCTTGACACATTTCCCAATATTAATGGCCAAATAGGTTCTGGCAAAATCTAAAGAGTAGAAAAAGCTGAAAGATGTGACTCCTGATGTATCAACAGAGGCCACATTGTCAGCAAAATACTTCCAGAGCTGTGACTGTCTGCTCATCCCAGGAATATCGCTTAACCTTAATTTTGAAGGCAAGATCAATGCCTCAATTTGGGATGTATATGTATGTATGAAGGAGAGTACCCACTTCTCCTTGAGAAAGCAGATTATATAATCCTCTATGCTTTTTTATGTTTGTCAGCAGCAATATTTATAGACATATTGTACCTCTGGCATTGTGAGACCCCTGGGCATTTCAAGAAAAGCATATAAATGAAATTATACATAGAGTATGCAGCTTTTTAAGATTGCCTTTCTCCCCATGCAACACAATTGCTTTGCAATCCATTCTAAGTTGTGGCATAGAACAGTAGCCCATTCCTTTTTATTGCTGAGTAGTATTTCATGGCATGAGTATAGCAGTTTGTTTAACCATTTACCTATTTTTTTTTTTTTTTGGTACTGGGAATTGAACTCAGGACCTTGCACTTGCCAGGCAAGTGCTGTGCTGCTGAGCTACATCTCTGGCCTTCACTAACCTATTGAAGGACATTTGAGTTATTTCATTTTTAGCTGTTACAAATAAAGATATTATGAATATTCATGTATGGTTTTTTATATTTTCATTTTTTCTGAAACAAATAAATGCTCAAGGATATAATTGCTAGGTCATCTGGTAAGTTTATGTTTAGTTTTTCCTGTTCAGTTTTTTCCCCAAGAAACCGCACACTGTTTCCCAGAGTAGCTGTAACATTCACATTACCACCAGCAATGTATGAGTCCAGTTGCTCTGTATTTTCACCACATTTTTGTGTTATTTTTTTTAAATTTTAGCTTTTCTGATTCATACATAGTAATATCTCATTGTAGTTTTAGCTTGCATTTCTCTAGTAGCTAATGATTTCAAACATCTTTCTTGTGTTTATTGACTGTAGAAATATCCTCTTGCATGAAATGCCCATTTTTGTTGGATTTTCTCACTGTTGGGCTTTGAGAGTTCTAAAATACATTCTATAGTAGGCTTTTATCAGATATGTAATTTACAATACTTTTCCTCATGTGGAGCTTGTCTTTTCATTCTCCTCAAATGGGCCCTCCAGGAGCAAAAGCTTTTAATTTTGATGAGTTCTAATTTGCTGATTTTTTTCTTTTGTATACTGTGATTTTTGTTGTCATGAACATATATCTTCTGAACTTATTATTTACTTAGGATAAATTTCTAAAGTGACTTTCAGGAAGAACTTCAAGCAAGTCATGAAACGTATATCAAAAAGGGAAATATTGGCATACTCACTTACATATCACATTGAGAACTGTAATCCTATTTATTTATTTATTTATTTATTCGTTCATTTATTCATGTTTTTCAGACAGAGTCTCGCTGTGTAGTTAAGGCTGGCCTCCAAATCACTTCGATCCCCTGTCTTAGCCTCCTGAATGCTGGGACTGCAGGCATCTGCTACTACAGCCAGCTGTAATCATCTAAAAATAACATTTAAAAGACAAACACTAGCATAAATGAAAGCATAAATATATGCTAAAAGGTTAATACACTTAATAGCTAAAGAGTCCTTTTAAATTAACAAGAAAGGGCTGTGTTAGATTTTACCCGTTGCATGGTACACAAAGCATGATCCAAAGTGCCCTAGGCCACTTTCTGCTTCTACCCATGAAGGACTGTGTAGTACAGGAGTTGTCCACCTGCTGTAAACAGGTAGCAAGTTGGATGAAATATACAAAAGAACTCTTTTCATACATTGAGAGTATAGAGTATAGGAAGCACAGGACTGTGATTCCCAGGAGGAGGGTCATCCAGATTTTTGCTAAGAAGCAAATTCAGCAGTATGATGGGGACAATCAGGGCAATCCTAATTTTAATGTGGATTGAAAATTAGATGGCATTAGGGAATTATTGTTAATTCTCTCTGTGGTCACAACAGATCTGCAGTTATATTGCAAATGTCTTTAATTTTAGGAGAGGCATGCTGAATTATTTAAAGTGAGATGGCATTATAGCTGTTATTTATTTTCAAAAAATTTATTTAGCAAGTAGCCACTGTATTGTATAAGCAAGGAAAACAGGACAGAATGTTACCAATTGTTCAATCCGGATGGTGAGCATGAAGGAGATTATTTTACCATTCCTTTGGTTTTTCCCTGTCTTAGAAAAGTTGTCTCGTAAACTATGGGTGGGGGACAATTGTCATTCTTCTCCTTCCTGCCGGCTACAATGAGGACATGATTGCTGGAGCTTAAGCAGTTGTTTTGTTTAAATTTAAAGTTGCCTTTCAAAACATGACAGATTTATTGAGATACAATTCACACAATACATAACTCATCTATTTAAACAGTACAAATTCAATGGCTATTGTGTAGTCAAAGAGTTGTGCAACCATCACTGAATCAATTTCAGAACATTCTTGTCGCCAGGCTCCTTATACCCTATGCCTGTGATCATTCACTCCTCATTCCCAATTGACCGTACCCACAGCCCTAAGAAGTTGCTCTTCTACTTTCTGTCTCTATGAATTTTCTCATACTCAACATGTCATATACTAAGTGGAATCGTGTAATATATGATCTTTGGCATCTCTCTGCTTTCATGTAGAATAACATTTTCAAGGTTTATCCATGATGAAGCACGTATCATCGTCATTATTTATAATTAATATCATATTGCAACAATTTACCCATTAATCAAGTGATGGCTATATGAGTTATTTTACATTTTTGTTATAACAGATAATGCTATTTGAATATTCACATGCAAGTTCTTGTGTGAACATGTGTTTTCATTTCCTTTGGGGTGAATTACTGGACCATATGGCTACCTATGTTTAAAATTTTTAGGAACTGAAAACCTTTTCCACAGGAGTGCCATTATTTTACATACCAACAAGCAATGTATGAGGATTCTAATTTCTCTATACCATCACCAACAGCAGTTATTATCTCTATCTTTTATTGTAGCCATCCTAATGGAATGAAGCAGAGTCCCACTGTGGTTCTGATTTGCATTTCCCTGATTGCTCATGATGTTGAGTATATTTTTTGTGTGCTTATTGGCCATTTTTGTATCTTTTTGGGAGAAATATCTGTTCTTATAATTTGCTTACTTTTAGTTATTTATCTTTTTATTATTGCGTTACGAGTCCTTTCTACATATCCAAATGCAAATCCCTTTTCATAAGGTATACAATTTGAAAATATGTTTCTCATTCTCTGGGTTATATTTTCACTTTCTTGATGGTGCCCTTTAAATCACAAAAAGTTTAAGTTTTAATGAAGATCAATTTATCTATTTTTTCTTTTGTTCTTCGTGACATTAGTATGAAATCTAAAAAATCCTTGACTTACCCAGCTTCACATAAGCAGTCATTCTGACTTTGAGATGAAAAGCTACATGTGGCACCGTAGCAGGAGAGCAGAACTTGAGTCTCTGGCGACTATAAAGCTGCATGTTAGTTTTGCATGACTGAATTCTGGATGCATTATATGTAAGTGAGATAAAGTACCATATTTTTTAAAAATCAAGTTCTGTTTCTTACAATTCATCATAGAATGAAAAACAAGAGTATAAAAAGACATTTGCAAACATATATAACTGAGTTCAGTTCTGCATCCATAACATATAATAAACTTTCACAGATCTACAACAGAAAGACAACTCAGTAGAAAAGTGGGCAATAAAAATGAGTAAGTCTTTTATAGAAGAGAAAAGATAGTAAATGGGAAAGATGGTATGTTGTTTAGCTACTATAATGTTTGCACTCACGATTTAGGAGGCTGAGAAGTTTGTGTGATGACAAAGTCCAAGATGGAACCTTGCAAATGTCTTGCTAAGCTAGGGAGGATGTGTTATTTGAAGATAACAAGGTGTATCAGGACAGAGAAACGACGCAGTAGTTTGAACAGGAAACTTTAACGTAAAGAATTAATGATAAAAGAGGACTGGAGTGGTAGGAGATTGGCTAGCAATAAGTACAATGAATTGTAAAAGAATATAAGGGGAAAGTATATGTAGTACAGAGTAGCAGAAAATATCAAAACAATGTGTAACAGCCAATAGCCGTAGAGCGATGACAAGTTTCCTTTGTGCCCAGGGCTGAGATCCAGGCCTTACTGCAGAAGTTGCTGTGGTGCTGAGTCAGGCGAACTTGCTGGACATCTGCCCTCTGGAACTCACTGAAAATGTGCTAGAGTATCAGTTCAATGGGAGGTGTCTTACCAGAAATGTTGCTACAGAATCGTCCAGGGGTAGTGATAGGGGAAGCTGCTGCCCACTGTGTGTCAGGGTAGCTAATGTTGCAGAAAGTGGGCACCAGGAAAGGTGAGAACTCACCAAGAGCCCGTAGAACTCACCAAGAGCCCCCCAAGGGCATGCAGGAAACAGCAAGCAAAACACTTCTTCCCGCAATGTCTTTCCACTATTGCTTACTGATAAAATCTAATACTGTGGCAGCTGGCAAAGTAAAAGAATATTTCAGTCTCAGGTCCATTTTCACCAAAGTTGCACAAAGGCAGACTGAGAGGTAATGTGTCAGCTGCAGGTAGAGGAGCTCAGAGACGTGCGTGGCCATGATATTGGACTGTGGTTCCTGTGAACTAGGTGTGGGCAGAAACTGGAGTGGAGTAGAAGGTTAGAAACCAATTTGTTTCTTCAAGTGTGAGGGGATTTAATAACACAGACTCCCTTGCCCCATTGTTGATCTTCTAAACTAGGATATCTGGAAAGAGGGCCCCCAAATCTTCTTTGTAAGAAGTTCTCCAATAACTTTGAAATTTAAAACGAAATCACTTGTGAATATTTCAAACACATAAAAGAAAATAGTGTAAGAGGTCCCAGTGTTCCCAGCTTCCGGTTTTAATAAATATTCACACTTGCCTTATTTCCTGTAGGTCCTATTTGGAATAAAATGCTACCTATTCTAGCTCATGTTCCATTCTCTCATTTCTTTTTCCTCTTTTGCCCCCAGGACAAGAGTGTTATCAACATTCCTGTTTGTCAATCACTGCTTTAGGCAATAGGGAGACTCCGAGGTGTTTTTAAGCAGGGATATAAACATCAAGGATGTTTTTGGAAAACCAGCCATCAGTGCTCTCTGAGGGAGTTTATTAGCATGAGGGGAGGAGGTGCACAAGCCCTTGAGGAGCCACGTTCAGTAGCCTAGAAGGTGTGGGCCTAGACTTTTGCTCTCTTTACTCATGGTCTTGTGAGGAAGTCTTCTCTTTGTGTTCCTGTGACCTCAGGACCCATTCCCACCTCCCGGGCCCTTATTCCCCTAGTCATCAGCTCCTTTCTGTCTTCCCGGGCTTCTCTGGCCAGCTTGCTTTCTGTGATTGCTCATTTTACCTAGCTGCTTGCTGCTTGCTTTGGAGTTCCTAGCTTTCCTGACATTATACCATACTAATTGCACCTTCCAATCTTCATCTCAATAGGACTGTTTCTCTTGCCTTGAGGCAGTGGCCTTGCCTTTCCGGTTTTTCTTTATTGCTTATAGTAATTCACCATAGCCAGTGTCCAAAATGAGGCACATTGACATCCCAGTGAGTTCAGTGGGCTCAAGCCTATTTTAGACTAGGCTGGGTTCCTGAAATTACTCCAGCTTTGTTCTTCATCAGAAAGTACAAGTGATACCTCAATAATACTGCCAGATCTTGTTTGTCTGTAGAGGAAAATTTTGATGACCATTTGGGAAAAATGCCCAAATGACATAGAAAAATGTGCTTAAGTAGGTCAGATTTGGGAATTTATCAGCAAATGGACTCTGTTTTTGTTTCCATTACATAGATTTGGCATGGGGAAAAGTCAGTTAAAACTTTTGGTTAACTATATTTATTTTGCTTGTAAGTATACCAACCCAAACATATGGAGGTCAAACCCCTATTATAGAACTATGGATAGGCACAACAACATGGATAAATCTCAAAATGATAATGTCAAGAAAACACGTAAGTAAAGTACCATACTGTATACTTTTATTTATACGAGATTCTTAAAAATACAAACTAACTTAAAGACACTGAAAGGCGATTGTTGATTGCTTGAAATGGGTGGGGGCAGAGGGGAAGGAAGGGAGGAGGGGGTTGGAAGGGCACAGGGATACTTTTGAGAGTGATGGAAAAGTTTATCTAGATTGTGGGCATGATTGCATCAAATGGGTATACATATGTCAAAATTCATTAGATCATATACCCCAAGTATGTGCAATTTCTTATGTTGTCAGTTGTATCTTGATAAAGTTGTAAAAAGGAATTAGCAAGGAAAAGTATCTTACACCATTAAAACAAATACAAAGTTCTTGTTATAATCAGATAATGTCTATACCAGGGATACTCTCTGAATTCATTCATTCATTCCCTTGTTCATTCACTCTGCATGTTTGGACATCTATGGTGTGTACCAAGCACCGTGCTGCGGACAGAGTGTTAAACAAGACTCTAACCCTAGGAAGCTTACACTGTGGTGTAGGGGACAGGTCAACACAAAATAATAGTAAAGTGTGCTAAGTGTTACGATGGAGCAAGAAGAAAAAGTTTGAAAATGTTTATCAGGATTATCTAAGCTGATGATTTGGTAGTAGACGCCTGAAGCTGTGTTGAAAAGGATTCTGAGGCTTAGGAGGAAAGAGCTATGATTGACCAGATGTCTCTCCCATGCGGTGAGGGGGGTGGAAATGCCACACATTTGCCAACATAAGGCTATACTATTAAAGTTGGCTTTGCACTACATTTCTCAATCGTATGACTATTTTAACTGGTTCTGAAAATATTTGAGAATAATAGAGATCTCCTGGTACAGACTAACTTATTTTTTCAGAGCAGTATTTTAAATGCGGAGTGTTTCTTGTTGGGGAAACATGAACCTTCAAGTCTGTAGTGTAGACAGAGGACAAGTGCTCTTTTGTTCTCAGCATTCTGTTTTTAAGTGTATTTTACCCACTTATGGGACTGTGTCTGAGCCTTTGCTAAGGATACTGCAGCTGGACTGTGTAGTGGAACCAGGTCCAGAAAAAGAATTGCTAAAGAATGCAAGTAAACAGGATGTCAGATGTTATCCTTAGCTTATTTCCCTAAACATAGCTTTTTGGCTGCAAAGTAAAATGCCATTCTTCTAGCTTCTGCTTATACACAGAGATGGCTGACAGCAGGCACCGTCTTCATTCGCTTGGCACGTCGACACCATGAGACTCAACGCGTTTTGCCAAGAGTGATCGTGACACTGAGCATTTCTGTGAGATAGTATGAGGACACGGGGCTGTTTCGTAGAGGAATTTCTCAGCCTCCCTAACTCTTCGAGCTCTGTTGTGCCAGCACAGCTCCCCATAAGGCTTAGATCTGTCTGACCTAAGAGCCAGTTGGCACCTTCCTCCTAACAGAAGCTAGATTTCACTGGGACTAGACTATTTATTGACGGTGTTTTCCCAGACTGGCCCAGGAGCGTCTCATTTCCAAGGGCCCCTGAAGTGCTGGCTCACCTCTGTTCTCAAGCACTTGATTACTTTTTTCTCCTCCCTCCCTAGGGTCCTCCTCACTTCCTTTCCTTACAGCTTCTTGGACTGTTGGGTTTTGGGGGGAGGTTGTGTGTGTGTGTGTGTGTGTGTGTGTGTGTGTGTGCGCGCGCGCGCGCGCCGCGGCTGTGTACGTTTCTTCTTCCTTTTTTACCCTAATAAATTTGTTTTGCAGGTTTTACAAAAGAAAACCAGCGTCATCCAGGATTTCACATTAATCTTTATCTGTTTCCACATCTCTGTGTGATCTCTGTGGTTTTAAAATCCCACGTTTCCAGCGCATTCCACTATTGTCTAAGAAAAGTTGTTTTAAACCTTTGCTCTGCAAGCACCAGAGGAGAACTCATAAAAAGGAAGACAACAGCAGATGCAATCACGGATGTGGCTTAGTCCTTGCAGCGGCCCCAGAGAGCTGTTCAGAGTGTACCATCCGCAGTAATGAATCCAGAAGAGCGAATTGTGACATGGCTTATATCTCTTGGCGTTTTGGATTCTCCAAAAAAGACCATCTGCGATCCGGAGGAGTTCTTGAAGTCCTCGCTGAAAAATGGGGTAGTGCTATGCAAACTGATCAACAGACTTATGCCTGGCTCGGTGGAAAAGGTAGGGTCAATTTGCAGTATCTTCAGAGTTGCTTTACCACCAGAGAGCAGCAATAATATAACTCGAGCTTTCCTAGTGCCCAGTGCACGGGAATCTCCTACTCTAATATCTTGCTAAGAGTTAAGGCAGTCTTTCTGTTTTTGTAGGTTGAAAAAGTTGGAAAATGAAATGTTATGCTTTACTAACCCCCACCTCCAGTTAGCATGGTAAAAACCATCTGCACCACTGACAATAGGGGACAGGAAAACACCCATATCACAAGTTTGCTCTGTCCTGGAGATATTTGTTATACTTCGCAGTGTACCGGGGACATGTTTTGAACTTGGGGTACTTAGGAGTCTTTGGGAGAATGGAATGATTTATAACAGATCTTGATGATATTTGTTGAGAATCTGCCTAAAAATTGATATAAAATTCCTTTTCAGAACACACCTATTGGAGAAGGGACTATTTAGCAGCTAGGAAAACCAATCCGTACTGTCACATAAAGTTTGTAAAAATAAGAGAAACTGAATATATGTTTCGAAAGCAGCATGTCTTCAAAGTGAAACTAACTTGCCCTCTTAAAAAAACTGAAGGCGTCTTTTTATGCTGGAAGCCCACGATCATAATAATGAATAATTTCTAAAGCAGCCAGTTTAAATAAGCATAAAGGTAGGGTCCTAAAATTATTTTGTTAAAATCCTCAGGGAACATGGCTGTGAGTATAGCTGTTTTGCCTTCTTGAGCCAGTTTGTATTTTTATTGAGCAAGTAGAATAACTAACACTTTGTTAAACTTATGAAACTGACAAAATATACAGAAATGTGACCAAATTTGGAGAACAGCTAAGGGGAAATATACTTTCAATAAGTTTTCGTGGAGGGGAATGAGGGAGGCTTAAAGTATCAGTTTCTTGCTTGAAAGCGATAACTGAACTGCACTTCCCAATGTGTCTTGGTCTCTCTCATTCGATCTCACCACCCTTGGCTCAAAGACCTGAGAGAACATTTGTGAGTAGAAACGGCTTGGTGACATTTGAAACAAAAACCAACCGTTTAGTGATTTGCATCACTTCCTTCAGTGGTTATTTCTCTTCCTGGATTCACAGCACTGTTACCTCCTGCCTTCTCTAATCATCAGCAGAGATGCATATGGCTTGCTGGGCATGGGATGACCATTCCCAAGTGACATTTGACTATGTTTTTCTAGTACTGTCTGGAGCCCCAAACGGAAGCCAGCTGCATCAGCAACATCAATGAGTTCCTGAAAGGATGCGCACCCCTTCAAGTGGAGGTAAGGCTCCCCACCTGACCTGCCTCATTGTCGTTAATTTTTCCTCTGCTAAGGAAGGTTGGTAGTAAAAGCACTTGGTTGATTTTCGTTGCCAGTAGCCACAAAGCTAAGCAGAGGTGACCTTTTATAGAAACCAGAGTTGAGACTGGTGGATTGTTGGTGTCTGTCCTTTTCAGAAACCAGCTCCAAACCAAACAAACCCAAATCATGACCCAAAAAAGGATGCCTTTGGCATATAGCATCTAAGTCCTACAAACAGGCTTCCAGCGGCAGAGCTTGCTGAGACAGACCTTTTGTGGGTGTACATCCTTACCGAGGAACCAAAAGTGGACCACTGGCTGCTTCAGAGCTCACTTTAATCCCCTTGAGTTGGGCAGAGAGGAAAGGCCATTGTCAGTCTTTCCCATCAACATCTGGGAACAGAGCACATGAAGAGCTGAGAGAACCTAAGCCTGAGGTAGAAAGAGCATATTAAATTCTGTTGCCTCATTTGTATTGTGGTATATCAGGCATAGGTGGTGTTGCTGGAAAGGTGGCTATACTTCTACACATGTGTCGTTTTGACTTCTCTGTGCCTCAGTGGTTCTGCCTGTAAAATGGACACAATACTAGCTACTTCATGAGGTTGTTTAACAAAGAGCAAAAGAGAAACTGCATAATAATTTAGGGCAAAGACTGCGAATGTACCCTTAGCATAGGGCCAGGAACAGAAATGTCCTGCACTAGTGGAGAAGCACAAGCAGCATTATGTGTGGACAGTCATAGCAGTTTGAGCATGAACTCCAGGGCTAGCCTTCTTCGGTTTAAATAGCAATTTTCACCCGTGGCTTTGTGACCTCTGGCATGTTACTTAACTGTGCCTCTATACCCAGGTCTTCCCACCTGTAAAATGGGAGTAATAGTGCCACCTGTCTCATAAGATTGGTATGACATTTCCCTTAATTCATGGACATTGGCTCCCAGGAAAGTGGCTAAAACACAGTAATTTTCTTGAGTTGGGAATTATTATTATTACCATGATTATTGGTCATACTAGCTTTGCCCCAGATAAACTTTTCCTTCAGATTTTTCCTAAATCTAACCCTAGCATCAAGCTACATCATCTATCTCAGAATATCTTATTCCAGTTTTCCCTATTGCTGAATTTGATTCCTCTCTCTCTCTCTCTCTCTCTCTCTCTCTCTCTCTCTCTCTCTCTGTCTTTTGAGGTAGATATGGCTTCAGCACTTTATATCCCTTATGGAATGATGTCTACTATGGAACAGATCACAGCGTTTTCTTTTTTTAATTTTTCAAATAAAAACCTGGTGAAGTTGCCAATGATTTCTGCACTCTGAAGCTGCCAGAAGGTATACTGAGTGTCTTTGCAGTTCTAAGAATACTAGATGATACAGAAACACCTCCTGGGTTTGGCATTGTCAGGGATTTTTCTGATAACTAGTGCTTACTCTTTTAAGCACAAGTGCTTAAAATATTTTTATTCACTTTGGGTAGAAGTCTTTTTTAAAAATATATAGCAATTTTTTGTCTTCCCAAAAGGCATTGGGCATATTTTTGTCTCCTTTTGATAATTCAGGATGACTGAACATGCTATGAGCATGTGATAAGGCAGTATCTGGCGTTGTGCGTAAGCATATGCCTTCTCTAGATTGATAGATGTGAGTTAAAGTCTTGGCTCAGTTACTGAGTGTGTGACGCTGAGAAGGTTACCTGCCATCCTTCTGCTCCTGTTTCCTCATCTCTGTAATGGCGACCATTAACACTGTCTACTGAAGATGATTGTTTCAAGGAGTAAATGAGCTAATGCATCGAACTTAATATTTCACAGCACATAAACATGCACACTCGCTGCCTCCCATAACGTGACCAGGTGTTCCTTGTATTGTTGTGGGAAGAATTCTGCCTGGAAAGGATCCTTAGGAGCCATATGGAGGCACTCCTAGAACTCGAAGACGACTCATAAAATCTATACATAGGGAACGAAACTGAAAGGTGAGGTGGGGAGCCCAAGGAGACAGGTATATTGACCATCCTGTCTCCAGCTTCCAGGTAGCTGGCAAACAGACCTACATGCAAAGACTTGTAAATGTCCCTAGATAAAGTGTCCCTCAGGCCCACAATGCCTAGTGCAGTGCTTGGCATGCCTAATGGATTTTTGTTCATGGCGCAAAATTGTAAACGTATAGAAAGTAAGAAGGGCAGGCCTTGACTCTTCCCCGAAACACACTGGTATGTATCCAAAGAAGGAATGCCAGCTTGAAATGGTCCATTTGGAAATGTAGAAAAAGGAAGCCAGAGATGTAGCAGGACACTGCCAGACTGAATACGGGGCTCCGGGGCACGGGAACCACACTAAAGAGCTACTGCCTATTGTTTTCCTTGATAGCCTCTTGGTCCCTCCAAGCAACCTCCACCTTTGTGTTTTTGTGGTCACAATGTCTCCGCACAGCCGGTAACTGATGAGCCAGGTCTGCTGAGACGCTGGGAACAAAATGCTTCCCTGAAGCCCTCTTCAATTTTCATACTGTTCTTTGAGATACAAGAATTTTTTGTAGTTTCGATGAAGTCAAATTCATCTATGTTTTGTTTTCTGTCTGAACTTTTAATAACGTATAAGAAAATTCCTGTTTTATCAAAAGTCATGAAGATTTATTCCTATTTTTTCTTCTAAGAGTTTTTAGTTTTATATTAGCTCTTTTATTAGGGCTTTGATCATTTTTTATTTTGTTTTGTTTCGTTTTGCAACAGAGTCTCACTATATAGTGCGAGCTGGAATTGAACTCACTTATGTAGCCCAGGCTGGCTTCAAACTCACCTCAATCCTCCTGCCTCAGCCTCCCGAGTGCTGGGATTAAAGGCCTGTGCCACCATGCCCAGTTTTTGACCCATTTTGAGTTAATTTCAGTATATGGTAGGAGGTAAGGTTCCAAATGAATGTTTTTGCATAAGCATGTACAGTTTTTCTTAGCACCATTTATTGAAATTCCTTCTTCTATTGAATTGATTTGTATAGCTTTGTAGTAAGTTATCCAATCAGAAGGTGTGAGTCCTCCAACTCACACCATCATTTTCAAAATTTTTTTGGCTGTTTTCTGATCCCTTCTGTTAAACACTGTGCTAGAGGTTTCTAGCTAGGCAAATTAAGAATGAAAATAAAACACATCCAGATTAGAAAGGAAAAAGTAAAACTGTCTTTATTCACAGATGATATAATCTGGGTTCCTTGCAGCTCCCTGTGAATTTTAGTATCAGCTTGTCCATTTCTGCACATGCAGGGATTGTGTTCACTCTGCAGAAGGCCTTGGGAAAATACTGTCACCTTCATAACGTATTTTGGATCCATAAACACAGGATATCTTTCTGTTTATTTAGATCTTTATTAGTTTCACTCAACAATGTTTTGTAGTTTTCAGTGTACATTTCTTGTACCTCCTTGGTTCAATTCATTTCAAAGTACAGTATTTTATTCTCCTTGATGCTATTTCAAATGGAATTGTGTTCTTAATTTTGAAAATGGATTTTTCACTGAAAGTATGTAGAAATACAATTGATTTCTTTCTACTTATATCCTTCAACTTTGCAGAAATTATTCATTAGTTCCAATAGGTTTTCTCTGATCCCTTATAGTTTTCTTATACAAGATTATGTCATTTATGAAAAGGGACAGTTTTACTTCTTCATTTGTACTCTAGATGCCTTTTATTTTCATTCCTAAATTGTCCAGCTAGAACCTTTAGCACAGTGTTTAATAGAAGGAGTCAGAACAACAGCCTTGTCTCTAGTCTTAAGGAGGAAAGCTTTCTGTCTTTTGCCAGTAAGTATGTGTGTGTTTTTCAGATGTCTTTCAGCAAGCTGAGAAAGTTCCCTGGTAGTCCTACTTTGGTGTGTGTGTGTGTGTGTGTGTGTGTGTGTGTGTGTATGTATTTAATTCATGAAAGAGTGCTGGGTTTTGTCAAATGCTTTTTCAGTTTTGGGTAAGATGATCATTTTGGTAATTTATTATATTTGTATATTGTATTATATTGATGGATTTTCATACATTAAATCAATTTTCCATTTCTGGGATAAATCTCAGTGATATATATTGTACATACACACAGAAATTTGTGCACATTTATGATTATTCTTGAAACATCTTTCTGTCTAGAAATGGAGTTCTTATGACAAATTTTGATAGATAATGTCAAATGCTCCTACAAAAAACCTATACCAAGTTACACACCCACTAATAATGGAGAAAGTATCTTTTTTCTCATGTCTCTGACCATATTAGATATTACTTATCTTTAATGTTTGCTAAACTGATGGATGAAAGTGACATTTAATTTTTTGTTGCAATTTGTATTTGATGTTTCCTAGTGAGTTGGACATCATTTCCTTCATTTACAGCACATTCATACTTTTTGGACCAAATGTACCTAATTCTCCTACAGAATGGAGAAGGCAGGGAGAATATTCAGGCCTTAACTAAAAACTTCCAGAATATGTGAAAACATTCTCATTCTAGGTAAGGTCACTAAAGTGACCAGAAAGTCCCTCAGCAACACAGATTCTAGCAATGGTACGGCTTTTTGCTTGTTGGCTTGATTTTTGTCTTTTGGTATGCTGTCTTTGGCCTCAGTGGGAGTCAGAACCATGTACCATCATTCTAATCATTTGAGAATGGCCTGGCTGGTGGTTCTCTGGCTGCATTTGTTCTAGAAGGGCCGTAGACCCACTGATATGTGAAAGCTATAGCCTTGTGGCTTTGCCCTCACCCAAGCCATTCCCCTGTCTCATCCTTAGCAGGTACTGCTGCTTTGTCCTCTATCACCACTCCTACCTACCCTTTGGGAGGGACATCCTAGTATGCCCTATTCCGCTACTGGGTGCAACTTCTTTGCAAAAAGGTATTTTGTTATTGAAGGATTTCATTGAATGAATATGAGGTTCAGTTACTCTCTATCTCTGTCTCCTTTTTTTCTCTCTCAATCTCTCTCTCTCCTTCTCCCTCTCCTTTCTTCCAACAGCAGCTGAGAGCAGTATTTTTCCCTACCCCCACTCCTTCGCTCCCTCCTGTCTCCCTGAGTCACTCCATATGCCTTGTCAGGGGACAGCCTGGGGGCCCTCCCCAAAGGGAGGGGTGGCCGATTTGCCTTTTCCACGGGGCTGCTCTTCATGGAGGCAGTCCTGCAGGCATGGCAGCTCTACTAATGACCGGGAGTGAATTTGACACCTGCCATTGGCCAGTTCCAGCTGTAGGACAACAGCAGCACCCTGCAGGGTAGGCACAAGGACAGGCAACGAACCGGTGGCCTTCCTTCAAGTCCTGACTCTGCCACCTGTGTGAAGTCATGGACCTCCTCTCTAGGCCTCAGTTGACTCATCCGGAAAGTGACGACTGCAGTAGGGGTTGGGTAATGTCTAATGGTTTGGCTCTGCTTTGAACTGGCTGCTTTCCATCCGCTTCCGCTGGGCAAAGCTCTGCATTTTTAGATGCTCAATTTGACTAGTTCGAGGACTAAAGAGGATTTTGGTAAGCCCCGCTCCCCCCTGCTGAGCAAATCTGACACACTTAATGGAATTTCCAAGAGTTAATTACATACCATCCATGACTGTGGCTATAGTAGTCTTTTACCAACTGAGTTGTATTTCTGTAAAAATTGGACTTGAAGTAAGGTTACACATATTTGCCATCTATCAGGAACCCTTTAATTCTGCCTCCAGGAGACTGTTTGATGTAGGGCCTGTTCTCAGAGCCCAGGAAGGGCATCCAGGATTGTTAGGGAAGGAAGGTCTGTGTGAGGCTACTGAGCACTTCTCTGCTTGGGGGGTCTCAGCGGCCTGGGAGACAGCTTGGGGTTCTGAGTTGCAATCTGGGGGCAGGGAAGACAACGGTCTGCCACTGGAAATGGCTAGTCCGTTAGTCCCGAGGATCTGGCAGGGGTCCGCGGCCGGCCAGGCGCCAGGAGCCCTGAGCTCAGGACAGAGCTGGGCGGCAGCAGCATGCGCAGTTTGGCCGCCACCGCTCCACCGCGGCTTTTGTTGCTGCCGCGGCTACCCGAGCTGCTGTTGCTGCTGCTGCTGTTACTGCTGCTGCTGCTGCTGCTGCTGCTGCCCTGCGCGGCTGTCACTTCCAGTTCCTACTTCTGCGATCCAGGTCCGGGTCACTGCTTCCCCGCCTCTGGCCCAGTCCCTTCAGGCCGCTGTCCCTCCCCGGCTGGGGCTCCAGGCTGGAGCGGGTCAGCACAGGCAGCCAAGCGGGGTCGGGAGGAGCCGGGCAGCTCCGGGGTAGCCGCTCCCTCCCGCCGCCGCCACCCCGCGCGTCCTCGCCTCCTAGCCACCAGCGCACCCCGCGGGGCGCGCCATCCGCACCCCTCGTTCGGCCCCGCGGTCCCCTTCCAGACGAGCCGCACAGCTCCGGCAGCAAGAACTTAAGGGCAAGAATCTGACTTCCTTTTAGATTAAAAAAAAAAAAAAGCATTAAAAAAAAATCCCTGGACTGGAGAGGTTGCGGGCGCGGCAAGGAGTTTGGAGACGGGCGCCCCCTCCTCCCCCGCGTCCAGGAGCAAAGTTGCAGCCGCCCCTCCCCGCTCGGGCGAGCCGAGCCCAGCTCTCCAGTTTCGCCCTGGTGACGACGGTGCTCAGGGCAGGGTCCCAGCTCCGGCTGGGTAGAACGGTTCCCGCAGCCTTGGCACAGGCTCGCCCGCCCGCTCGCCGGCCCCGTGACTCGGGAGGGTGAGCCGCGTCCAGGAGGCGGCGGCGGCGGCGGCGGCGGCGGCGCGGCTAGAGGGAGCAAGCAGCCGAAGGACAGGCGGGCAGCGACTGAGCCAGGTGACCTGCCTGGGGGCAAGGGGTCAGGGGAAGGGTAGCACCGAGGGCCCGGGGCTGGGTGCCAAGAGATCCCAGTTGGAGAGGAGCCGCCCTTCCTCTCATTGCCGGGGTTCCCAGCCCCTGTCGCGGGTCGCTTCTCTGCCAGGGCCTCGCTTGTGCACTGAGATCTGGGCGCTGGGGGTGGGGGCGAGGGCACAGAGCTAGGACGCGCCAAACTTAGGGACGAGTTGTCCAGCTCTGGCCGCAGGGTTTGCATCAGACCTGATTCTTTCTTCCCCCCCGAACCAGAGCAAGAGTCAACAGTACTATTTTTGATACTAATCTGATGCCCTCCCAACACCAGGCATCCGCATGTTTGGGGATGTTTTACACAGGTCTGTCGCAGGAACGGTTTATGGATGGACAGGACCTTTTCTCTACAAGGTGTTCCAAAGTGCCCGTAGTTAATTTCGAGTTTCCATTTTCCAGTCATTTAGGAACCCAACAGGTATTCGAGTTATTTCATTTCTTAGCTCTAGAGTGGAGAGCTCTCAACTTTATCTCTGTCTCTTCAAATATTTTATATTGTTATTTTTGCTTTGTTATTGCTACTGGGCATAGGGATGACTCACATGATTTTTGTCCCCTTTCTTAAGGTGCAGTGGGAGTAAAAATACAGTCAAGGAATTTTTTATATGCAACTAATGTATATTTTTGTCAACAAAAGCTTCACATAAAGCAAACAACTTAACAGAGTGGGATAAATTTCAGTTGATGCTTGGTAAAGCATTAATAATTTTTGAGACAGGAGTCTAGGTCCAAATTGCTCTTTTAACTTACATTTGCCTACAAGACCCACAGTTTGTCCTTGAACTTCCAATCTTAATTTTGACATTGGCCATAGTAAGAGGATCTTCGATGACATCATTTGCTCCAGCCACAGCTCCCTATTCTGTGACTCAGAGCACCTCTGTCCAAAATGTGAGGCCTGGGCCTGCCCTTGGACTTCAGCAGAGGCATTTCCTAGGATTTCTCTTAAGCAAAGTATTATGCTACATGCCAGGCAATGCTGCAGTCCCTTCTTACATAAGCAAGCTTCGGGCCAGTGTAGGCTCCTGGTGTGCTCAGAGCAGTTAAAACAAGAGAGTGTCTGTCTCAGTCTGGGGCGCCAGGGCAAGATGATTAGAGTTTTGAACAAAGTAAATTTCCAGTTAGTATTCTCATCTTGCATTTCTTTGGTGCTTAATTTTTTGGGGAATGCTTTCTATTTATCTTATCTCAAGCTCGCAGGGCCTTTATAAAGGATGTAGGAGGGATGGCGTCACTTTCATCTGACGAAGAAACAGAAAAGTTTGGTTATCCACAGTCACATAGCTCACCACTGGGAGTCAAAACTCTAATCCAGCTCTTCTGCTTTTAGTCCAGGTTTTGTTTTGTTCATTTGTTTTTGCTAAAACGTGACATTTTGGGCAAAATGATTTCATTTGGCACATTTTGTGGCCAGGTTGTCTTTCAAGCTATTGTTTTTCTATCCCTTCTACCAGCTCACAGTTGGGCCTTGTCTTTGGTGGCACAGGGCTGGTGCTGTTGTTAGGGGTGAGGCCAGGAGCCAAGTTTTGCGCAGGAGGGTCTGTGGTTTGTGTCCACCTGGGATTGGCCTCCTCTCCCATAACCCTCAGGGATAGCAGATGCTGGAGAGCATGAGAGGGCAGGCCGAGAAATTTCCAGTGTTCATCTGACATCATTAGTCTGAAGTATAATATTACTTCAGTCTTTAGAAACTCATTCAGGAAGAGAAATTGGAGAGCCTGAGTGCTGTTCATTTACTGCAACATGTTTAGCACCGTGCTTAGGAACTTAGGTAGAAGGGAGGAAGAGGAGTAGCTACCATTTCTCCAGAAACTGTGTTTCAGCCACTGTGTTAGGGCTTTAAGTATATTATCTTACAGTAAGACTAGGAGGCAGGCGGCACTGCGACCATTATACAGAATTGGAAACTGATGCTTGGGGATGATCCAGACAAATGCCTCACACTGCCAGTGCGAAGCAGAGCCAGGATGTCATCGTCGATGTAGCTCACTTGGGAACTCATTCCCTTTGCTGTGTGTCAGACTGTTGGCTCCAAGGAGCTATTGGGAAACACAGGAATGCCCTCACTTTGCAGACATGCTGTACATTAGAGTCATCTGGCGGTGCTTTTTAAAATACAAGAGTTGGAGTTTCATCACCGGGAGTCAATTCTGAGTTAATTCATCTATAGTGAGGCCTAGACACTATTTCATTTTTAAAAAAATGTTTTAGTCAACTTTATAGTGAGATATAAATACATTCATAGAATGGCACAAATTCTATGTATATATGTGTTTACTTATTTATTATTTTAAAGAGAAAAAACAAAAACAATTATATAAAATTTCAAGACAAGGTAGGAGAGTAACAATGAGTAATACACTGAGTATTGTTATCTTCAAAGTAGTTACTCAGATTACAAGGTATAGGCATGAAAAGTTGATCAAACAATATAAACACAAACTTTTCTTTTCAATGAACTAGTAGGAATTAGTAGTACAGCTATCTTAACTATCTTGTGTCTAAGTATTTAGTTTGGTGACTCCTTCTGAACTCACCCATATAATCTGCATTCAGATGAAGAAATAGAACAGTATGGGTACCTGGAGCCACTCTTGTGCTGCTCTGAGTCACATTAGCACTCTGGCTTCTAAGACAATAGATTCCCTTTTTTCTGCTTTACATGAATAGAATCATACAGTACACAGTCATTTGTATAAGGTTTCCTCTATTTAGCATATTTGTACTAGCCATCCCTGTTATTGCAGGTACCAGAAGTTTATTCTTTCTTGTTGCTGAATAGTATTTCATTATATGGATATACCATAATTTTTTTCTATTGACTTGTTGATGGGGATCTAGGCTGTTTTCCAGTTTTTGGTTGCTATGAACAGTGCTGTTATAGATATCCTTATGTGTGCCTCCTAATCAGCATATATCCACATTTTGTTGAATTTATACACAGCAATGGAACAGATAGGTCATAAGGTATACGTTCAGCTTTAGTGGGTACTCCTGGAAATTTTTTGGATTATCAATCTTCCTTTAAATTTCCTTTTTTTTTATACCGGGAGTCAAACTTAGGACCTTGCACTTTCCAGGCAGGAACTTATGCCACTCAGCTATATCCCTGGCCCTTGGCAATTTTCTAAAGTGACCAAGCCTTGTGATTCAATTTTTGAAAGCTCTGGAAATGATTCTGATGTATATCCAGAGTTGAGAATCACTTCCTGCATTTATCCAGAGTCCAGTATTCTAGCCACCTCAAGCATCTACCCCCTGGCTGAGAAAGGTAAAGAAAGAGATACTAAGCCTTCTTCTCAGCCTCAGAACTAGTCTCTGCTGGATTAGACAGTTTGTGTCCACTTCTAAAAATCCCTTGTGCCATGCTACCTTTATACTGATCATCCATTCTCGATATGGTTATGGCCATCTGTCAGCAATCTGTCTGCTAGTCTTGGAACTTCTCAAAGGCAGGAACCAAAATTTCACTATCCTTATCCTTATTTCACTATCCTTATCACTCAGGATAGAATATGGCACAGAGCACGCTCAGTAAATGCTTACACTGGTGCCTCAGTTCACGAACTCAGTTCTCTCCATGATTCTTGTTACAAACTGAACTGGACAAGAACTGAGTCAAATGTCCCCATAAAGTCAACATGGAACCTAACCATTGAATTTGATTTGGTTTTTATCCAACTCAGTTTGTGACCAGAATTGTGGAAAGAATCAAGTTTGGGAACCAAGGTACCACTATGTATTAAATAAATGGTTGCTAGAACAAATAATCAGAAAGGATCAGGCTGAAAGTGAAATATCCCCTCTGTGCACCAACACTTGCAGTTTATTCCTGGAAGACTGCCTCATTGAGAGACTGATGGTTTTTCCTTATCTAAGTATGTGTTGGCATTATGGGTAACCTGGTGGTTGTCCCAAAGCTGATGAGACATAGAAAATTACATGAGATGAGGTATGTGGGAATACTTTGTAGACTGGAACTCAGCATCTAAATAGAAGATTATGATAAAGGGAAAAGGAGTACTGTAGACACAGTTGCCAAGGCACAAAGTAGGAATCTGTCTATCCATCTATCCATCCATCTGTCGTGGAAGACATGATATCAGAAATACGTCAGCAAAGGAGACAGAAAAACTTTGAAAAGCAGACTCCTTTCTTCTCTGTCTGAGGCTGTTGGTTCAGGCATGCACTGTGTGCATCTAGTACCTGGAGTTTATTCCTTTCCCTGTCTTGGTCTGGCTTTGATTCCTGGCAGGGCAACCTGAAAGGTAGTATGGTAATGCAATGGGTAGCAGCTTGATCTTTAGACTTGGCCTGACTTGGTAACGGGTAGCTGCGAACCTGCTATGTGGTAGTGGTAGGTCATACCACATGTATGCCACCCCTAGAGTTAAATGAGAGGAAACAAGTTAAACAACAGTTCCTGGCACCAACTTTCAATGAAAACTAGTTTCTAATAGGAATTTTTAATGCATTTTAGTGGGCTGGTAGTCACAAATGGTATTGCGTTACCAAAAAAGTTCACTGAGTTCAGTTATATTAAGGTAATTCTGTTTCATAAGTCATTGCTGTTTAGAATAATTTCCTCTTGTAATCTTAACATTTAAACACATTGGATGCGGGGAGGGATACACTGTGGGACGTCCAAGGGCCCTGAGGTTTCACGTTAGTTGCACTGTGAACTGAGGTGGGGTAAAACTTGAAGTGGGAAGTCTCGAATCCAGTCATCTCGCGCCTCAGGTCCATACTCTGTTTGGCATAGACTGTTTATGTCTGGAAAAATGCTCTAAAAGGTCCCACATATTTAAAAATACTTAACCCACCTTTTCAGAAAACAAAACAAAGTTGACAGTTTCTGGGGCAGTTAGCTGAATGGTGATGGCCGGCGTAGCCCCTGCCCTCCTGCGCACCCTCAGGAATGAATCCATTCAGTGTCTTTCCCTTGCTAATTCAAGTGCCTTTTTCTCCTCGGAACTTACAATTCTCCATGCCTCTCATCACAGAAAAGAATTTGAATGTAAGTGTGTTGAGACATGTTTCAAATCATTTCTATGTCATATTTAATTTGTATATTTTATTTGGGAAGCTATGTGAAGACAATTTAAATGCCAGGGATACTCCAGCCCAGTGAGATCTATGGAGCACAGATTGGGATTTGTAACTGCATTTATGGACACTATATGTGTAATCTTAAGAGTTTTAAGAACTGGTTGTAATAGTGCTTGCTGTTTTGCTGCTGTTTTCAGCGCTTAGCAAGGCCAATTTTTTAACTGATTCAGACAGTTTGTATATGGTTTCCTCTATAACAACACAGGACTGGAAATTTATTTGGTGATCCAGTTGTAAAGAGGAACTGGAGAAGAGAAAGCAACCAAATTCTTCAGAGACTATGAATTATTCAGTCGTTAACCACAGTAACTTCTTTAGCTACCATTTTGTGTTCTAATAATAGCAACAGTTTGGATGGATTCCTGTTGGAGTTGAAAAATCAGGAAAGCTTTTCATTCCTTTCTCGTCTACATATAAACTGGAGGAATGTGGGAAAAGCATATTTTCAGTTTCTCATGTTTAATTGAATGAAATAGTTGAATGTCTGTGTCTTTTCCAACAGGTGTATTTATTTTATAATTAAAATATATCAAAAATTTAAAATATACCCCAGAGAAAGATTCTTATTGTTTTAATTAAATTAAACATTTCAGTGAATGGGCTTTTATTTTTGGTGATGACTGATAAAAACATTCCCCTTTGCACTCAGGAAATAAGTAATAAACCTGTTGAATTGGGCATAGTTGAGAGGGGAAATCAGAATCAATGCCTCTATTTTTTTTAAAAGCACAGTACATAATATCTAAAAAGGAAACGCATTGTTTCTGAGTTGGGTTGAATGTACCAAATACATATGAAAAAGAATGCATTTTGTTAGGAAATTTGATCTGCGGAATCTTCCAGACTGGAGATGTAAATTATCTTATTTTAAATCAAACTTGCTCTAATTCTGTTTTAATGTTGACTCTAATCCAGGCTGTTTCTGGGGGCAGCAGAGCACAATATGCCTCTTTATTAAAGCCACACAATCTTGGCCAGCTGTCCCCTACTCCAGCTCCATTCTAATTTGGTCATATGTGTCACTGAGGCGACCCCCAAGCATCAGTCTAAGAGTTGATGCGCTTTGCCAGCAGAGCAATTGCTGATGACATTTGGGCTTGGTACAAAAAGGAAATGCAGGGTCTGCGTTTTGAATTGCAAATGAAAGAATTGTAAAGGCACTTGCGAGTTTCTTAGGGCCCTTGCTTACCAACTTTTAGAGGGGTGTAATAGATTCAGTCAGGAGCTGCTCTGTACCTTCATTTTGACATTGATATGGCCCATTCCTCTGCTGTCACCCTCTGCCTGATTAGCTCCAGGCTTTGTCAGACCACAGCAAACTGGACCCTAACACAGGGAGACCAACAGGTCAGTGATGTGTCTCATCCAACACAGTATATGCCACACATCCTTTTCATTTGACTTCTGGCAGAAGATTTACTTTCCCACTTAGGTTCTGCTTAGACAAATAGAGGAAAATCCCCGTTTTATACTTTTTTTGGGACTTGGATATTATTACAGATAGCAGATATGTCAGTTGAGGGATTGGATAGTACAATAGGGAAAAGAAGGAAATTAAATTAAGGTGAGACCAAACGCAGCCCTTTGCAAGCAGCAAGTTAAGCTGCTATTGAGGACTTATCTCACCCTAGACAATAACAAAGATATTTTCTGCTCTTTGGAAATTTGTGGACATTAAGAGGCAGCTGTAAGGTGTCAAGCTCCTCACATCTTTTATGAAGACAAAAGCAGGCCCTAGCAGGCCTGAACACTAAGAAACATTCTGTCTTATGGTTGTTCTTTCTGGCTAGGTCAATAGCAAAATAGGGACATTTACCAATAATTTCTGAAAAATCTATGCAAACGAAGAGAATGTAATATTTTACTTACAAAAGAAATTTAATAACTTTTTTGGGAAAATGAGTAATTGTGATAGTGCAGATAAGCATTTACACTGTAACTTAATTAGTTTGTTCTTTCTGAGACAGGCTAGTATTTGGGAATGTGTTATATATTGAAAAAGATCCTGATTTGGGATTTTTAAAAAAATCACCTTCAAGGAAAGACAACTGAATGGAAACCAATGGTTTAAGGATTGGTGTACCTATGTGTGACTTCTTCATTTGCCAGATTTTATATAGTGTAGGGTTTTTTTACTTTTTCTTGGGAGACGGGGTCTCATTACGTACTGCAGGTTGGCCTTGAACTCATGGTGATCCTCCTGCCTCAGCCTTTTGAGTGCTGGGATTACTTAATTTTAAAATAAATTTATGTATGAGTGCCTGACATATACCAGGTGTTCAGTAAATATTTATTGAACAGATAATAGATTTTTGAATAGAAATAATTTTTAAAAATTTCCTGTTAGGCTGGCCACAGTGGTGCATATCTTTAATCTTAGCACTTGGAAGGCTGAGGCAGGAGAGTCATGATTTTGACTTTCACTTGGGCAACTTAGTGAGACACTGTCTTAAAAAAGAAACAAAACAAATTTCGGATGTACCTCAGTGTAAAATCCTGGGTTCAATTTCCAGTACTACAGTTTATTCTCTTTTAAATAGTTTGTATATATCACAGTCTACATGTCCATTACTAAGAGTTGAGTTTTATTCATAGAAATGACTCTTCAGTGAGTGTAAACATAAAAAGTGTTTTGAAAACAACTAGGTCTCCACTAACACAGCACTCATTACTCAGGTTCTTTGTGCCGAGCTAAAGTATCTGCTTTAAATTTTTTAAAAATTCAAAAAAGATGTCGGGGTGCAGTGGTGCACACCTGTAACCCCAGCACTCAGGAGGCTGGGGCACAAGGATTGACTTGAGTGTGAGGCCAGGTTGGGCTACACAGTGAGATCCTGTTTCAAAAAACAAAACAAAACAAAAAAACCAAAATAAAACAAAACATAACAAAACAAGAAGAACGAAGCAGAGGTGCGGGCGATCAGGTCTCATGCCATTTGAATGCTCTCCTTGGCTTTTCCAGTCCTCAGGCCGCTTCTTGTTTCTAATGTCACCCGAAGTTTCTTGATTTTGTTGGGCTCTCCAGGTGTGAGGTTCGCGCATTATGATTCCCTGGGACGATTTTCAAAGTGATCAGGCAGCAGCCTCACTCCCTTTTGGTGAGGTAAGTGTTTTGTCAGTATTTCTAGCTTCTCTCAATCATATTCTTTCAAAAGGAGTATTTATTTTATCAAGAGATGGAAAATATATGAGCCCAGATTTATCAAATTCTACTAGAAAAACTCTTTCACTTGTTTTTCCAGGAAAGGCATGCCAAAAGGACAGCTATTTCTGGTGGAAGAGGCATCTATTTGCATTTTGGATTAGGAGGAAAGGGTGACATTCAGCAAGTTCTTGTTTGTTGTCTATACAGCTAGTACTGTGTGGGCTCCTGTCTGTGACTACATGAAAGGGTGGAATTTAACAGTGTATGATTGCATACGGCTAGGTCACCAGTTAGTGGTTCCATGCTTTAAGGATTGGTGTTCCTATGAGCTCAAAAGCAGAGAAGACTATTGTGTAGTTGTACACGGAGTAGCACTGGGAGAAAGCCCCGCAGGTGGGAATGATTTGGGCTGGGCCCTGATGGACAGCCAGCATTCAGGTGGTTGAGGGAACCTTTATAAGAAGCAGAAACGTCAGAGAGAAGCACAGTGAAGAGAGCAGTGAGCCATGAGTATGTACGAGGACAGGACGGTGAGAAGTAATGCGCTTGCCAGGGTGGAGCCAGCTGGGGAGGAAATGTGGATGCTGGCCTAAGGAGGGCAGACTTGACCTTCTAGGTAGCTCTAGGCTGGGTTACATTCCTTATTTTGCTGGATGGAATTGCTGTTCTTTGACAGCTATGGGTGCCAACCAAAAGTGCCATTCTTGATGTCTCTGATAGCTGAGCTCCTGAATGCCCATCTCACAGCGTTTGGCTTGTTTTCAGGGTGCAGATACTATTTGTAATAAGTCAGAGTAAAATTGACTAGTCAATTAATTAACTAATTAATTAAATGGTGTCTGCTAGGCCCTGGTGGGTGTCTCTGAAAATGACATACTTTTGACAAGTGGCTCACGCAGAGCTATAAGTGAGGAGTGCCAAAAGTCACTGCCAAATTAATTACTGAAGGTGATCTGTAAAGAAAGGAAACTATAGGAACTGTGGCACATCTTTCCCACTCAGATTAGCTGGGGTTAGAAGGATTTGGGGCATGTGAGTTGTAGTCTTTCAAATTGCATGTTACCCCTTCTTGCTTCTGTGAGTTATTCTGCCATGTCCTACCGTGCCCTGGCTGAAACTTGAAGCCAGTTTTAGAGCATGGGTATGAAAAGTGGATGCAGGCTGTGGTGTTTGTCATTTATTCTGTTTCACCACAAAACAGTTAAAGATATAGCCAATTTTGGCAAAGCAGCAATATCCCACAGTCCTTTCCTGCTTCCCTTCTTTGTAAAACATAGGTCACAGTGTCTACGGGGGATTTAAAGGAACCTCTGTTGCCTGGGACAAGCCAGAAATTGTAGATGTTGCCCATGCATGTGGCTCAGAAAATCCAGAGCCACGGAGCTTGAAGCACCTCTTGTCCCTTCCTTGTCCCAGGGCTTAATTTTGCAGATGAGTACATGTGTATCTCATTGTAGATAATGGAGGTTTCCTGGAAAGTTGCATGGAAATTGATTTGTTTTTCTTTCCTGAGTGTTATTTCTTTGAGTTTATTATACTTCCATCAATGGTTTTTCTTATGATTAATTGCCTATTGGTGAGAATGTCTAACCTTTAATTAATCAAATATATAGTGAGCTCATATTATGTGACAGGCACTCTCTTAGGCACTAAGGACACAGAAGTGGAAACAAATTTATACTCATATCATGCAGCTTATTTTTTAGGCATAATCTACATATTAATCTCTTTGACAAAGGATCCTGTCAGTCAACTAGTGAATGATTATTTTTCAAGTATTTCCTATATGTTGAATACTGGGCTAGGATGGTAGATGAATTTGGACTTCACTGAGTTCGTTTTCTAATCAGAGGTCCAGGAATAATTTTAATACCCACAGAAGAAATAAAGACTGCCATGCTGGTAGACCTTTGAAGGGTTTGCTGGGCAGCATCACATAAGGCTGGAGCTGTTCAGAAGAAAGCAACATGAAGGTAGCGCAGTGGAAGACCATTGGAAACTACCAAAGCAGTTGCTACCTGAAGCAACCTACAGCAATTCCTTTGTTCATGGTCCTCCCCTCTCTCTGATGGGAGTGCTGTGCTCATCTACCAGCTGTCTCTCCTGGACTTGGAATTCGCAGTACAGTGATTGCTTCTGCTAGGATCCAGGACTCCAACCGTAGGTCATCAGAGGCTCCCAAAAATTAGAGACCCCTCTTCATAGGGTGACCCTCTTCCCTAACTGCCTGGACAGTTAAACAGGCTGGAAGGAGCTGCCAGGTACTGCCATTTCTGAGAATACTCTCATAGAACTCTTGTGTTTAACTTCACTCTCTCATCGCAGAGTTCTAAAATAAACAGTACTCTGAGTGTGCCAGGAGGACTATTACTCCAACAAATTTGCCAGAAATTTGTTTGTGTTATTGTTAGGAACACAGGAAACGTTTTCCCATAGAAACAAGGTTTTACATGTGATTCTGTTTTCTGGCTGGCCGGTGACAGCCTGTTTAATACTTAATGTGGCTAAACTATAGAACTCCCAGAGACTAAGTGGCAGATGTGATGCTATGTCTCTGGGAAAAATATGCTCCGCATTCCAATTTGAAACACTGGGAAGCCAGTCCCTTTTGTGAAGGGTAGGGGTGTTGGGGAGGGCACCCCCAAGTTTAGCATACAGACACTCCTGAAGCTGAGGCTTCACCCATCCACTCTTTAAAACTGGCAGCCCATGGGGCTCCCGCAAAAGCTCTGGTGACAGGAGCACAGGAGGAGGGGCAGGTTGAGCCACAGAGGCTGGCTGACTGAGGCAGCTGGTTCTATGGCCCCTGCTTCCTGTCTTTGGCTTGGCAAGCACTACTGATAGGCGAGATGTCGCCTTTCCTTTTCCTTCATGCCTCCTTTTGGTGAGATTATCCGAAAACAGTTGTTCTCTTTTGTGCTCTCTTTTTAATCCTGTGACAGTTCCCACCAAGATGCCTATAGCATTCCTCATTCATTTCTTTCTTTCCTGATCATTTAATACTCAACTGAAGATAAGTGTCTGTTGTGGAGAAAGCAGATCTTCCTGTACATGAGTGCTGACTAGGAAGAACGGAAGTCCTGAGGTGTAATATGGCCATGCTGAGGTAGCTATCAGGAAGTAGATTTGGTGAATTTGAAAGTTGGAGTGAAGAATGAGTTATTAAGCTTGGATCTTGGCTCCTGTCATAGGAGCTCTGTGGGGCTGCGCTTTCTGGCACTGGGTCCTAGGAGGTTCAGTTCATCTACGAGGCCGTATTAGTTATATAAAGTGACTCTGTCAAGATCCGCAGAAACAAAAGAACACAGAGGGTTAAAAATATCCACAAGCACAATCCAAATGCCACTGTGCAGTGGTAAAAAGATAGAGCGAGAATTTATAAATAGGTCATTTTAAAATGACATTTTGAAAAATCAGCTTATAAAGAAGAAGTAATTATGTTAGTCTGTAATACCCAGATTCCTTTGCTCTTGTACTGTACAACCCAATCCATTTTTAACTGTGATTTGGTTATTGTGTAGATTTCTGTCTGGAAAGAGAGCACTCTGGGTGTAAAATGTGGGTATCCAGTCCTCTTAGTAGTTCGTTTTAGCAAAAATCAAGAAATTGGCATTTTGGCTTATGCATTGGGTTTTGGTGAGCTTGACTAGTTTGAGTTCATTCATTCTCAAGAACCTTGAGACTGGAGGGCCAGATTCTGGGCCTGGGGAGCCAGCTAAGATGCTCCCTTTGAGAGCACCTATCCAGATGATGGACCAGCCAACCTGTCCCTACCTCCTTCAGTCAAAGACACTCTTCACTTTCCAGATGCGAAAGCCATAGGAAAGGAGTGTTGCCTCCCTAAGGTGTTGGAGGAACTAAGTGTTGCCTCCGTCGCACTAAGTGTTGCCTCCCTTACAACTGCTCAGCAGTGACAAAGCTGGGATTGGAATCGAGGTTTTCTGACCTCCACACCAGTGCTCTTTTCATTACACCTCATGTTGTTTCAGCTACAAGCACAAGTCAGAACTTGCTCCCTAAACTGCTGAAACACAGAGAAATGGAGCAAATGGAGTGCAGGGTTTGTTCTCTGAAGTTCACTCTTACATCAATAGGAGCCGTTATTATTTAAAGCCAGGCAGGGTACAAATGCCATCCACTGTATTCTAGTAAGTGGAATACCAGTGGGTAATGAGTCCAATTTTTGAGCTAAGAACATTATCTGTTGCTGACTTTACTACTTTTAGTAGGAGCTATGTGGAAGCATCCCAGCTTGCGTTCACAGAGCCAGGAGCAGTGCCACCCAGTGAAATATGACTAAGCAGCTCAGATTTGCTTGCTCCGTCACACTACGTAATGACATTTCCTCCAAAGTTCAGGGGTTAACAGAGGCAGTGTGCTCAGCTGTGAGAATTAGAGAATGTGATTCAAGAGGAGCTAAGTTAATTAAGACTTTGTTCAATAGGAGCAAGAACTTTCTGGGAAAACTGAAATGTTCCTAAATATGTGGAATCTTTTTTTAAAAACAGGTTCTTGAAACATAAGTTATATGTCCTTATGGTCCCACTGAGTCACTTGCTTCTCAGTTGATTAGATTTGTTAAAGTTGAGCGATGGAGCCTATTGTGATCACTCCAAATCCTAAATTGATTGGGTGTTACTGAAGCCCCAGTGACATTCCAGGCATTACTAGTTCTGAAGCACAACAGGGTATGGCTTCCCTTCTTAACCGAGATGTGGCTGGAATGCTGTGACCGGTTAACTCAGGTGACTAGAGCATGACGCCAAGAAAATCAGGAGGCTGATTGTCATGGTATGTGGCCCAGATCGTTTAGTTTGATTTCATAACCACGAGGTGGACACCTCCCCCTCAACTCGCACCTCACAAAATACAAATGGGGTTGAGTACCTGCTGAATTGGAGCTGTCTCCTGATGTAGGAAAGACAACACAGGAATTGGGCAAGGCCCCTTTCAATATGTGAGATTTTCTCTCTGCACAATTAGTTGCATTAGTCATTTTAGAGGTTGTAACAAACTTACTCCAGATGGTATAGCTGCTACTCATATTGACAGAAGCAAGGGATTTCTTTTTCTGTACAAGCCCATGGATTGCTTCTTGGTGTTTTGCTGTGTTTCATAGAAATTTAGAGTGTGCATGCAGGGTTACAATATCCCTCAGAACACTTGTCTATTTTTTTTTTATTATTAGTTCCGTCACTTTCTTGCTCTGTGATTGAACTTCTCTGGATGCTAATTTTATTCATCTAAGAAATGAAGGAAATAATTGTAACCCACATAGCAGGCTTCCTGGGAGAATCAAATGCATTAAAAAAAAACCATACTTATGTCTTAGTCCATGTGGGCTGCTATAACAAAATATCATAAGCTGGGTGCCCTATAAACAACAGAAATATATTTCATGGTTCTAGAGGCTGGAAAGTCCAAGATCAAGGCACCAACAGAATCAGTGTCTGGGAAGGGCATATTTACTGCATCCTCACATAGTAGAATAGGAAAAGCAGCTCGTAGGGTCCCTTTCATAAGGTTACTAATCCCATTACCACGACATTCAGCCTCCTGATTTTCTTGGCGTCGTGCTCTAGTCACCTGAGTTAAACGGTCACAGCATTCCAGCCACATCTCAGTTAAGAAGGGAAGCCATACCCTGTTGTGCTTCAGAACTAGTAATGCCTGGAATGTCACTGTGGCTTCAGTAACACCCAATCCATCACCAGGGATTAGGTTTCAATATGCGAATTGGAGTGGGGCACGTTTAAACCATATCAGTATATATGGAACATTAAGTATGGCACTGGGCGTGTGGCAGGGGCCCAGTAAACCGTAGTGGTAACTATCAGATAACTGTTAGTTTAGGCAACGTGTCATGAAATGGCATGTATTTTGAAACTGAGAGCTACTTCATAAAAATATTAATTTCTGCATAATTTATACTGGCAGATCTGTAGCAGTTCAGAATTAACACCTGGTGTTTAGTGGACAAAAAAATAGGTTTTGCTGTCACTGTGGATATCAAGAATGGAAAAATGTGGGAAAACATTTAAAAATTAAGTGTCTTGTCTGATTTCATCTGCTGGCACGAAACTGGACCTTAGGCTAGTTATCTGTGAAAAAAAATCTTCATCAAAATCTTTTTGAAATTTAATTCTTGCTTTTCTGTTGCTTATGTAGAGCAAATGTTTTCATTGTTAAACTTGAACCTTTCCTCATCTGACTGCAGGAGTGGTGTCTTGAAACCATCTATCAGTAATCTAAGAAGCAGTCCTCTTTTTCTTACCTGCATTACAGTAGTGGTAAAATGAATGGGATGTGGGGATCCTGCTGTTCATCTGACCTTCACAGATCCAACTGGAATGAACTCACTTATTTCTGGACCAAAATAGGCATAAATAAAGTTCAGCTAATCTGGGACTCAGTCACATACCAGAGTAAGGCTTGCAGAGGGTCCTAGAAGATAAATATCATCGTGACTTTGTTATGGTTTGACTTTGATTTGGAAAATTTTCTTTTGAAAGGGACTTTGGAAAATTATATATAGCATAAATATGCAAATTTACTTGACTTTTTTTTTTGGTTTTGGTTTTTCTCCGGTACGGGGAACCGAACTCACGACCTTGTGCTTGCCAGGCAGGCGCTTTTGCCGCTGAGCTAAATCCCCAGCCCCTTACTTGACTTTTTAATAGGGTGCAGAGCTTTGTTGACAGAAAGAGGAATTGGTTTTCCATTTTGTATGTATAAATGAGTGGCATTAGTCCTGTGCAAGTGACCTGTACTGTAATCTAGTTTGCCTTGTTTTTCTCACAGCTCTCCGTGTTGGGGATCTTTCTCTTGCTTTCCAGTTAGGTGCCAGAGCCACTCATCTTTCTGCACCTCATCATCTTTGCACTTGGCCTCACAGTTCTCATTCCCACTAAAGTAAAATGAGTGGTAATGGTTGAAACTGTTGTTCTTCCTCTGAGGACTATTTTCATTTTGTGGGAGACCAGCCTCAGTTTCATGGAAGGAAGGGCTGGGGAAGAATTTGAAGTATCAGTTTGTGGCTAGAAAGGTGGTAGGATAGCTGAAGTTGTTAGTTATAGCTGATCTGCCAGCACTCTGAAATCATAGCCCTCAGCACTGCCTTCTCTACTAGTCCTTAGAGGTCTCTTGCAGCCCTTTCCTGAATAGTTCTGAGTGCTACAGAATAGCCTTGCAGTGAGAATAGTAGTGTCTGTGGATACACTTGAGTATATTGGAGTTTTTCCAAAGGGGAACTGTATATAGTCCAGGCAACCTTTCTCAAGCAGGTGCAATAACTCTTGATGGATATTTCATGTTCTGATCACTTTTTATTTATTCTTTAATTCAGCCGAGTACTGGTTCAAGTGATTAATTCCAGCGTTAGTATGTAGGTAGACAGTTAACCTGGAAAAGGGATAATTAAAAGCGAGAGGCTTCTTATCATAGTTTTTGCTCTCAAGCCTTATTCTGCTAATATTTGCTCGTGAGAATTTATTTTAGACTCCACTGTCCTCCTCCACATTCACTTAATGCACATAGCCATCATACACACATATTTACATTTCCATTGGGAATCATGGACTAAAAACTAGTGAACCTTTTTGCTGACTATTTGGGCATAGATGTCATTAACACTTTCCCACTTGGCCAGTTCTCAGGGGGGTTTAAGAAGTCTGGAATCCTCTGGGATTCTGGATTCTCTCCTGAATTTACTGGATCTTGTTAACCTAGGATATGGCAAATTAAAATAGAACTCTTACCTGTTCTGGGAAAACTTTGCATTTTTTTATTGAAGCATTCAGAAATATATTTGGATCATAGTGTCATTCAACTATTTAGTAATATTAATATTACCCCTTTTACTAAAAGTATATTTGTGTCTCATTTTTCTATTTATGTATATAGCAGTGCTAGGGATCAAATCTAGGGCCTTCAACATGCTGTGCCACTGAGCTATACTCCTAGCCCCTTGTCTCATTTTCAGATACAACTGGATTCTTCAGTCATTTTAGCTTGGAATGCAAACCATTCATGGACTAGATGCCTAGGGGCTTGTGAGTCCTAGAACAGGTATACTTGTATGGGTCAATGTTTGCATGTGTCTGTATTGAGCTGCAAACCTGGAAGAAATGGATATTATATTTTTTCATTCTAGAGACAAATTTTGAGTCTTTGAGAATAAGTACAAAAAGGGTCTGGGGATGTAGCTCAGTGCTAGTGTTTGCTTAGCATGTGCGAGGCCCTGGGTCCAATCCCCAGCTCGGCAAAAACAAAATTTAAAAAAATCCTCTTACTTTAAGTACAAAGGGAAAATAAAAATTTGTCTTGATGTGGTTCCCAGAAAATATGCAGATTGAAAGTGGAACAAATGGCTCTACCTAATGGGAAGACAGACCCTTCCTTCCAATCAGTATTAATCATGTCCTAATTGCAAAGGTACATTTTACTCCTACTACCACACTTGGAGAAAAATGATGCAATCTGTTTTCTTCAAGAGGGTTCTAAAAATCTTGGGATGAAATGTTTTCAGAAGGAGCATTTTCACCCAGAAGGTGGGCATCTGGTTCTCCATAGGCAGGTTAGGTTACTGGTACTGTTGACTAGCAAATTAATAAATTGTTCCTGTACTTGAGAATACTTCTGGTTTCAAACATACATGTTCGAGACTGCAAGAAGTCTCGTTACATTTCAATATAATGCTTACATTTTAAAATTAACAGTCTTACTTTAAACAATTACCATATATTAATAATTACATTAGCAATTTTATATTAAAACACCAACAGCTGATCAGTATCTTCACTAGGGACAGTAGCATATGAGAATGGTGCTTGAGGTTTTCAAATTAAAATTTTTATATTTAAAGTTTTGTCGCTGCGAGATGAGTAGTAGCAGGAAGGCCAGAGGGCGTATCTGGAGAAGCCACCTAAGGCAAGGAAGAACCAGCAGGCTCAGGCCAGCAAGGGTTCACATGCTCTGAGTTCAAAGGTGAGCCGAGAAGGGTAAGGCCAAACAGCAAAAACCAGGAACTGAGGCTGAGGGCAAAAGGCAGACTGGGGCAGAAACCGCGGCAACCAACGAGGAGTTGGGGCTGCAGGCAGTTGGGGTCCAGTGGACGGCAGCAGGGAAGAGGACAGCAGATGGAAAGGCACTTGCGACAGCGCTTCTAGTAAGTACAGAAAATAAACAGTGAAGGTGAAAGCATGTCAGAAAGGCCCGCCTCGGTCTCGTGGACCGTAGGCGACTTTCTGTAGGTGGTGGGCCTCAATTGTAACCATGCGTGTGAGCTTCCTGTGACTGGCCTGTGAGTATTGATGTATTCAGATTAAAGAGTGGGTCTGAGCGTGCACCATGCATTTCCTGGTGGGCGCTGCCCTCTCAGCTTGACTCTCATTTCCCATTACTGCTTCGCTCTGACTCACTGATGGCCCGCCACATGTCATTAGGCGCTCGGCAGCTGCTTTCATTTCTCCCAAAGGTATACAGAGATTTGTGTCTTGGCTCTTACAGTTTTTTCTCCTGAGAGCTGGAGGAAGTGGCCTTCTCACAGTTTTGTTTGTTGAGTTGAATAGTTACAGTGTCTTACAGTTTCAATTTTCCTTTTCCACAGGTCTTTGATCCCGATGATCTTTACTCAGGGGTCAATTTCTCCAAAGTTCTCACTACTCTTTTAGCTGTCAACAAAGCAACAGAAGGTAAGCAGGGTTTGGGAATTATGAGTTCTGGGTGACATTTTTGAATCCATGAATTTCTGATTACCCTAGAAGCCAGCGATGGCCAGGGCTATTCAACTGGTGCAAATTTCACTCCTCCCTCCAAATAAACTCTAATGCGTGTCAGACACTTTCATCTTTCATGACTTAAGCATACCCATCACAGGATTTAAACATACCCATCACAGAGTTGTTCTAATGCCTTGAATATAAAAATAAGAACCAGAAAACTATTTTGTTCCAAACTCTTGAATAGCCAGCTAAATATAGCAAGACAGAAAATTAAAAGAAAAAAACTAGTTCCTTCTTTTTTATCCAGTTTACAAAATAAAACCATCACTTCCCTTTCCCCAGCAGAGACCTATTTTTCTCATTGTTTTTCGGATATCTTTGTCTCTATGAAGGAGCCCCTCAGGAGAGTTGCACTCACTATGAAACCTCTCGTTCATAGTGAGTGAAAAAAGAGTATGTTTTACTTAAATGTGTAACACCCACCACAGTGGATGTTATTAAATATAGATCCCAGTAATTAAGAAGCAAACAATGATAAACTTCTCATGGAGCTTCATGCCTTCTGCCTCTTCCCTACATGGGTAGGAATAATCAGTGTTCGAATGCTTTGAACCTTTTCCCTGGGTCAAGGCTGGCCTAAGAGTCCTAGGTGGTCTCATTCAGTATTTGAAACACATCTGGGTGTAGGTCTTCTTAGTAGTAGTTTTAGTTCCATAGTATAGATAAGGAAAGTGTACAGTTACCAAACTAGAAAGTAAATGGCCGAGCTGGGATTCAAATCCACGCCTCACTCCAGAGCCCTTATGGCCACACATGAGTCTTGTTGCTGCAAATGTAGGAGAGCCAAGCGGCTGTGCACCCAACACTGCCGGGTGCTACAAAGAAGTGGAAGACATGGTTCCCTCCCTTGAGCAAATTGCCGTCTATTTAGGCAGACTCAACTTACCCATGTGGAACAATTAGAGAACAAGAGCAGGCAATACAATCAAGTGCCAAATAAGATAGAGCATCTAGGAAGCTATCAAGTAATTATAGTTTTCATCAAAAGAGCTGTATATAATAGCAAGACATGTAAAAATACTTCGAAGTTGTTCTTTTGCTGTTTGAAAAAAAATGCTTTTGAGCTATTGTAAGGCTGTAGCAGAAAGTAAAGCTAATTCAAGTAACTATATATAACACACATGACAACTATCCAGCTCTGGGTAGGGAGGATCGGATAATTCTAACATTATGCCACGCAAATTACATGTTCTTTTGCCAAACTCTTCTAGCAAGTTTTACAGTCTCTTCCCTTGCCACAGATATTTATAAAAATACAAGGAGGTGAAAGTTAAAACCCACGGCATCAAGGAAATTACTTGGATACTGAGCTTGTCGCCTAGGGAATGTTTGGGCTTTAGACTTTTGCAGTTTATATCTTTTTAAAAATAAATGGAGAGGAAAAGAACCCTCATTTGAATTTGTCAAGAAGCCAGCTTCTCTCTTTAGTACACTCTCAGCATACTGAAAACATCCAGCTCAGCTCTGGCCTGATCAAATTTCACGAGGTTTCAAGGAAGCAAAGATTCCTGAGTTTGATTTTCAAAAACAAATTATTTTAGTATCGTGATAGCATCTTCCCAGACACACGTGTTCTCTCCCATGCTCGCCCTCCACCCCCAGCCCCCACCCAGGGAGATTTTTACATTATATATGCTTCACATACCTTTCTATGCAAGAAAAGGGTCATTGAGCTGTGGGCCAAAAACAAAGAGAGAAATTTGAAATATTTCAAAGTAATAAGAGCCACACACAGCTGTTTGATACCCGATATAGTTCTGCCTTGGATAACAGGGCATTCTGCTGCAACTGGTTCAGGAGGGAAGAGCTGGAGGGAAATGGATTGAAAGAAAATGTGGTTCTGTCACTGTTTTTCAGTCTACTGGAGATCAGGGGCCAGTAAGGTTAAGAACGCAGTGCCTACCCAAAAAAGAGGAAGGAAAAACTGAAATACACTTGGCATGTTCCTAACGATAATAGAATTACAGCTAAGATGCCTTTGATAGTAGCCCATGAGAGATAAGGGTATGTTGTAGATGGCATTTTGACATGAGCGGTTCCTTTATCATGCCTTTTCCTCCTTTTACAGATCAGCTATCAGAAAGACCATGTGGACATTCCTCTTCTCTTAGTGCTCCTAATAGTTCTCAGACAAGCCCACAGGGAGCAGTTTCTAGCGCAGCTCCAGGGCCGCAAAAGCAGGCAAAGCCAGTGGTAAGTATAGTCTCCAACCCCCCCGGCCTGTTTCAAAATCCACAGGATTGGATCAGTATCCCAGTTGCACTTCCACAAGTGGTGAGAGAGCCGTTCTATTTGTTTTGGGTATAACCAAATAAATTGGGTACCAGTTCAGGCTGGCCTGATGGAACAAATGAGGCATGTGGGACCCAGAGTCAGACAATCAGAGTGGAAGCCCCAGATCTGTTGCTTGCTCATTTGCATGCTGAGAATGCTATGTAATGTAAGTCACTGTGACTTCTCCTAATGACACTTTGCTGTTATTTTCCCTATTCCTAGACTTCTTAGAACTAAATAGTACTTGGTGCTTAATAGGCAGTGGGTAGTCATTGCTGTTCCATCATAATCGTCATCTTTATTTTTCTCTTTGAATTCCTGTTGAGAAAGACCCAATTTTAAATATTAGCCTATGATGAACTTCTATATTAGGAGCTCTCATTTGTCTTTGCATTTGGTTTTATTGGGAGCTTTTATTTGGGAGGAAATGCCGCATCTTCTGCTCTTTGGGTGAACCTTATTTTTCCAGTCAAAAGCCACACACTTACTATAAGACATCATAACCTATTACTTAAACATTCAAATGGTGGTCTTTAACCTTTCAGAGATTCTAGATTCCTTTGGGAAGTTGATGAGCTCTATGGCACCATACACCTGGACCCTTTTCAATTGTATATAAAAAAAAGCCCATGTGTTGGAGCTCATTTGGGCAAAGACCTTGTAGTTAGCAGATTCTCAAAAGGTCTGTGACCCTCGAAAAAGTTAAACCTAATCCACATGAGGCAGGGTAAGAACTTCAAATTTAGGTAACTATGGAATAATTGATCTTTGCTTATGGCCAAGTCTTAGCCAAATTAAGATATTCTTAGTGACTGGGAGGTGGGGACAGATCCTTATGAAAGAAAGTTAGTACCTAATATGAGGACTAAGTTTAAGTGTTGAGCAGAGGCAGTGTGGAATCATTTATTACTCCATTTTGTCACCTGGCAATGTGAAATAGGTACCTTTAGATCACTGGTGACAAGAAAAGGAAATGAAAGCTATGACCTATTTAAAAGAAAACAACAAGAAAACTCTGACAAATACAAAAGTTCCCATGTACTTTCAAGTGGTTTACTGATTCCTCCTGAAGCTCATTTACAGATTCCTAAGTTAAAAACTCAGGTGGACCGGGGGTTTTATCCTTGGTGTCCCCATTTTATTTGCATAAATCCCTATAATTTCCATCCCTGCCTCATTCAGATGGGTATTTAATCTGGTGTGATTTTTGTTTCTCTAGGAGATGACGGAAAATGGAAGTCATCAGTTGATAGTGAAGGCAAGATTCAACTTCAAGCAGACTAATGAAGACGAACTGTCAGTCTGCAAAGGGGACATCATTTATGTTACTCGCATTGAGGAAGGAGGCTGGTGGGAAGGCACACTCAATGGGAGAACAGGCTGGTTCCCTAGTAATTATGTCCGAGAAATCAAATCCAGTGGTAAGTGAAGCTCTTAAAAGCCTTTTTTGAATGTGACTTTCCTGGTGTTCCTACTGAAAATCTTGTAATTTTAATTGGTTAATAGAAACTGTTTATATTTATATGTATATGTCAAACATAAGATTAGAACACAACTGGGAAATTGTGGTTAGATGTTTTGAAACAAAGTTGTATTTAGATTACATCAAAGCAATAGAAATCTAAAAAAGTGAAGGAATCCAAAGCTCAACAACTGCTCCACCTTAACTATGTCCCTTTCTGTCTAGTAATTCTAGCCATGTAATACAGTACATAATACTCAAAAGATTACCATGGCAGAATACAATAATAAGAGAGGCCAAGTGCTAACTTCCTTTTTTTAGTTCCAAGTTCTTTAAGCAGACCTAAAATTAAGTGCCTGAGATGTGTGAGAGATAATCAGAGGGCTGCAGGAAGCCTTATGAACAAGATTGCTCTTAAGGCATTGCATGTCTCTAGCTGCTTACCCCTTTTCCTCATCATATCCAGAGAATGACTTCTATTTTTTTTTTTTTTTTGGGACCAGTTCTCGCTATGTAGTTCAGCCTGGCCTTGAACTCTCAGCAATCCTCTTGCCTCATCCCCTCAAGTGCTAGGATTATAGGCATGTTCCACTGTGCCTACTCAGAGAATGATTTCTGATTATTCTGCAGGAGTCTTTCTTAGAGTGTTTTTTGCTCACTCACTCTTCATTTTCAAATAAGAAAGAAACCTCTGCTTGTATTATTACAAAACCAAAACGACAGCAGCCCCCACCCCTGCTGCAACAAACTCTAAAACCCTGGTGTCATAAAAGCATGTTCCAGACAGCTCAAACATTATTCAGTAATTATTCTCTCTCTTCACTTCCTAATAATACTTACTCAAGGACTCCTCTATGTTAATAGCTCCTCAGTGCTTCTTTTGTACGTGCCATTGCCTTTGTGAATGCCTGAAAAGTGACACTATTAAGGAATAAAAGTATAGACTCACTGTAAAGAAAATGTTACAGAAATATAGATAAGTTTCTCCCTTTACTCTTTCACCCAGATACCCACCCAATGTTAGAAGCTATTCCCCTAAAACATTTAAGATAGTTTGCATACTTTCTGTCATCTGGGTTGGGTTACAAGGGGCATCTCCTTTAATGGAATGTGTTTATGAGCAGATTTATAATATTTATGTATGTTTAGACTTCTCAGCATTTTTATTTATTACAGTGCTAAGGATTTAACCCAGGGCTTTGTGCATGCTAAGCAAGCACTATACCACTCAGCTACAGCCCCAGCCCTCAATATTTTTAATTACCAGGAACAGAGATACTTCTGTCAAACCCTGAAGTATTTTCTCAGGTCTTGCCTGGAATTTCCTTGGTTTTGATGATTTTCACAGCTGATTTTTACCCCTTGCTGCATATTTCCATGGATACCATCTGGTTGCCAGGTCCTGTAGCCCATGTCCAGACTTCCTGTGATGTTTTTCCCTGACTCGGTGTCTTTCTCTGGTCATTGCCTTGTCCGGGACTGCCAAGCACTGCAGAGGGGAAGAGGGAGGGGGACAGCTCTCCTCACTTTGATGGCCCTCATTCCATTGTACCTCACTGTGATGCCTTGCCGCAGTCTGGCTACTCCTTTGTGGGTGGCCGCACACTGTTTGTTCTGATCTCCAAGGCCTTCCCTTCAAGTTCTTCCTTTTCTTTTTGGTTTAAGACTCAGGTAGGGCTCAAATGGCAAACTCTGCCTCTGAGTAAAGCACTTCAGTAATCTCCAGAAACATGTAACCCAGCCATCAAGGATTTGGGCTAAGGGGGCCGGGAAGCTTGGTATTCAGGGAGTTGGAGTGCAAATATATAGAATGACGTCTCTCATCTAGCTCCTGTTCTTGTCTTCTAATCTAGACTCGGTAGCTGGGGTGATTCTTTTAAAGTGTAACTTGGAACTGCTATGTGGAGCGCACCTGAAATCCAAGCACTCTGGGAAGCTGAGATAGAAGGATCACAAATTGAAGCCCAGTCTGCACAAATTAACAACTTAGGGAGACCTGCCTCAAAATAAAGTATAAAAAAGGTAGCTGGGGGTGTAGCTCAGTGCAGAGGTCCTGAGTTCAATCCCCAGTACCACACCACACACACTCACTCACACACACACATACACTCACATACATACACACACACACACACACACACACACACACACACACATCTTGGATCATGGCTCCTTATCTGAAAAAGGGTGAAGGCCAAGGTTATCACAGTAGCCTCCAAGGCCCTGCAGGATCGGGCCCCCATGGCCTCTGGCCTCCTCTCTGACCTCTATTCCCCTTACTCCTTCCACTCAGCCACACGGGCATCTAGGCTGCCCATGCTAGCCGGCTCCTCCCAGACTGGGGAGAATAAGCTTGAGGGATAGTGAAAAGGATTAGCACAGTGGAAGAAAAACACCTTTTGGGGAAGGTCACATGACCCGTAAATCTTTGTTAACCTGAATTCTTTTCCACCCCAACTCTTGTCATCTCCACAAAATAGTGAGTAAATCCAGACCTGTCTAGGGTGCTACTGTGGTTCATTTTAGATTTATTTTTCATGTTTGGTGTAGAATGTGCTGTCAGTTTTTCTTTCTTTCCATGAACTGAGTACTGATGGGTAAACTTAGAAAAGATTTCAAGGAGATTGAAAAAAATGACTCATAGATAAAATGCTTACTTCATAGAAACAAATCTTTCAGAGTTTTAAATCCCATTGCCATATTACCTCTTGGGCCATCGATGAAGTTGAATTAGCAATGGGACTGAAGAACTGCAGCAGCCTCTGTCCTCTTCCTACTTGGTCAAACGTCATCACTCAGATAGCAATTTTGACAAATTCGTGCATTCAACCCAGGGACACCCTTCAGCCTGATACTTCACATCCTTTTGCACTTTCCTAAAAGTAAAACAAAGCAAGCCCAGGGTGATATAACCTTCACCCTGCAGAGTGCCATGCCTGGGAGGGCTGTGCATTGTTTTCTTCCATTGAATTTGTTACTGACAAGAGCATTTTGTACTCTGGCAAAGTTGCCTTTGGGGAGTAGCATTTTAAGTTTTGGATTCCACTGCAGCTCTTGTCTAGAGATAACTGTGGCCACAGTCCTGGGGACAGCTTCTGCCCACTTTTTGACAGCAGGCTGATTTCAGAGGACATATAGGACAAAGAGCCATCCACTTCATACTATGGGTGGTTAAGAAATAGGATACTTGAGTATAAAATACACACACACACACACACACACACACACACACACACACACACACACATCCTTTCAGCAGAGCCTCAGGCTGATGGTAAAATTGGTCTTTGCGATCATAAGGGTAAGAACCCCTCACTAAGAATGGGATGTGGACAGGGGTGATATCAAGTCACCTTATTAACAGTTTTCCTTGACTAAGTCTTGATTATTTATTTTTTTTTGGGGGGGGTACCGGGAATCGAACTCATGACCTCAGGCTTGCCAGGCAAGCGCTTATTCCACTGAGTTACATCCCTGGCCCTTGATTATTTATTATATGAGGAAAAATAAGCCCTATTTTGAACAAAAATATATTTTTTCCAAGATCTCATGTCATAAAAAATATATGTATTTACAAGTATAAGCCACAGAAGATATATTAAGGGGTCTTGGCTCATTTAGTTTATTTAAGTCAGATACATAATAAGTAAGAAAGTCATTATATAATTTTCAGTTCTTTTTAAAATCATTGGTAACCTATAAACTAGTATGGTGCTTATCCATCAAAGTAATTTCTGCCAATGGATCAGTAACATAGCAAATTATGTATCATTTCTTTTTTGTCTTTGTTACCTAGAAAGGCTAAGGATTTAGTTAAGATTTTGCGTTGACTTTCCTGGCAAAATTTCCATGCCAAGAAACTATTGAGACAAGTGTGATTGGAAAAGATATTTTAAACAAATTCTATTTTCTCCAGAAGATGCTGTAAAGGGGTTACTAAATCCTTTTAAGTTTGTCTTATTAGCAAGCAAATATAGATGTCAATTGAGAGGATTATTAGGTACATGATTAATTAAATTTGTATTAAGATAGATTAAAGAATCACTCTTCCTCCTCATTATAAACCAAAGCTGGAACTGGGCATTATATTTAGACTTCCTGTTTTAATCCCCCAGGGGTATCACATACATGCTTTATATTCAGAGAAACTTTGTTGCTAGATTTCTTTTTGTCCCATCATCATCAGCAGGCAATAGGAATCTGGACATGGGCAAAAAAAGGAAAAGAAACAAAAGTGAATTGGGAAGGGATCTTTACATCAGGATTAGAAGGGTTTCTTCACCTCTGCCTGTGTAACACTATTGTTGTTCGCTACGTTATGTCAAACAAGCTCTTGGGATTTTTCTTTATACTGACTGATTCTTTTCACTGATTGAATTGCATTGATCAATCTTTTCATTTCCTTGGATATACTTCTGAAAATTATGTTTTTGTGTTAATTCTGAGCTTGTCTCCTCTGAACCTCCAGATATTTACTCCTCCTCTGGGTGTTACACAGCATGGGTTTCAGAGACCTTTGTGCACTGAGAGTTGTGGCAGGAGTTGGGGAGGGGAGCAAAGGAGGAACAAAAGGCTGGAAACTGTCATTGAGATGCTCTTCTATTTTGCATCCCCACCTTGATTTTTTTCATGAAGCCAGTTGTTTGCAAGGGCTACATTATCTTGACTCTCCAGGCTTGTCCTCCCAAATCAGTCTGCCTTCTGTTCCTCACGCTGATCCCCCCATTCTAGACTGAGCCTGCAGGGAGGGCAAGATCTTCAGCTCAGTGCTGTGTCAGGGGTGGCGAATGTGTGCGTTGTTCTTCCTGATTGCAGAGGGAAAGCCCGCAGCAGTCAGTCTCTCCCCATTATGTAAAATGCTAGCAGAAGGGCTTTGCAGATGCGCTTTCCTGAGTTCAAGAACTTTCTCTGGCCTAGTGTGTATAAGGTACTGGATTCACTCCTCAGCATACACATGGACACACACATGCATGTGTGCATGCATGCACATGTGCATACTTACATTTTATTTATTATTTTTCTTTTGAGATTTCTTGAATGGCTGTTGAATTTTGTCAAATGTCTTTTCTGCACTGATTAATATTAACATGTGATTTTTCCCTTTAGACTATTAATACCCTAGGTTACATTGATTGATTCTTTTGAATATTTAATCAACCTTGTGTTCTTAGGATGTGTCTCATGTCATACATTTCTTTTAAAATATTGCTGAATTCTCTTTGCCATTTTGTTTTGTTTTAAAGATAGGTTCTTGCTATGTAGTTCAGGCTGGCCTTGAACTCACGATGTAGTCCAGCCTGGCCTCAAATTCTCGATGATCTTCCTGCCTCAGCTTCCTGAGTGCTGAACTTACAGGCATATGCTACCATGCCTGGATGTTTTGCCAATATTTTGTTAATGTTTCCCTGCATCTATATTCATGAGGGGTATTTGTCTGCAGTTTTCTTTTTTGTGCTGTATTCTTATGGTTTTGGTGTCAGTGTACTAGTGATCGCATACAGTGAGTTGGGAAGTGGTCTCTTATTTTCCATAAGAGACTTATAGAATTGATTTTAATTCTTCCTTAAATATTTAATGGGCTTTCCCAGTGAAACTGTATGGACCTAGAGATTTCCTTTTCTAAAGTTCTGAATTTATGAATTCAATCCATGTAATAGTTGCACTACTACTAAATGATCTATTTCATTTTGGGCTAGTTGTTTTTGTTTTCTGAGGAACTAGTTTGTTTCACATCAAATCGACAAATTTATGTGTGTAGTGGTGTTCATAGTATTCTTGTATTTTTCTTTTGATATCTGCAGGGCCTGGTGTAATATCCAATTTCATCCGTAAAATTGGTAATGTGTGTCTTCCATCTTTTTTTCTCTGTGTCTTGCTAGAGGTTTGATAATTTTGTAGATCTTTTCAAAGCAGCAACTCTTTCTGCATCATAGCAGCCATACCAGAATCTCCAAGGCAGCCTCTTCTTTGTTTTCAATTTGTTTCTCCTCCATCCTACTTAACATACTGAACATTTTATTTCAATTGCAATTAGCCATTCCTGTGGCCTTTCCTTTCCTCTTTAGTGTCTTGGCAGTCATACCATTACTGTTTACCTTTCCTTTTGACTTTGATTCTGAAATGTGACCACCCCTTGCTGTTATCTCTAGAAAGTCTCATTTTTATCAGGGATGGTTTAAATAATAACTGTACAAAACAACTAAATTCTAATTAAGACCATTATATTATAGCTGCATTTAGGAAACTTGCCTAATAAAATACAAAGAATTTGATAATTGCCAATTTTGAACAAGACAGAGCCCAACACCATGGTGTATCGGGAAAACATCAGGTTCAACAATGGGACACACTGGTTCAGGTCCTGGCTCTGCCACTTACAGTGTGAAGCAATAGGCAGGTGACTGTGTTGTTCAGGTTTACCCCAGGGACACCTGGTGAAGCCACTAACAGATTGAGATGGATCCTGAAGCAGCCTAAGTTTTTCAGAAACTGGCCATATCTACTGTTACCCTTGGGGAGTGACAGAGTTGGCATTCTTTGCTGCTTTTTGGCCTTAGTACCACTCTGCCCAGCCTGGCCCAGCTGGAAGATTTACTGTCACAGTTCGGACATGCCTTGAGCATTGCTATTTCTGAAGCGGTGTTTCTGCAGTCCCTCCCACCTCAAAATCTCTTTGCTTTCTTCTCACCTGTCTATGTTCTAGCCACTTTTCAGTGCCAGGTGAAGTACCTCATGCCCAAAAAGGTCTTCTCTGGCCACCCCAGGTCAAACTAATGGCTGCTCTGAACCCCAGGCACAACCTCTGCTCCTGCCATCAACCAATCTTTTCAGTAGTTTGTCTCTGGGAATCATATTGATCAGGAGTACAAGCTGTTGTCAAGACATACCTGGGCTTTAATTCTGGCTTTGCTGTTACCTAGCTGTGTCACCTTAGGTAAGTGGCTTTACCTTCCTGAGCTTTAGTGGCCTCCTGTGTAAAATAAGGAGATGAGCACTGCTTGTTAGGGTAGATATGAAGATCAGATAACATATGTTAAAGCTATCTAGCACCAAATAAATGCCAGAGATATTTTAATACAACAATGGTTAAAATCAAGAATAAATGGGAAAATATTCATAAGATAATATTGTAATAGGAGAATTACAAGATTAAAGGTAAAGTGAAAAAGATCCATGTGTGCACATGTGCATTTGCACATGTGTGTGTTCACAAATGCATACATAAAAGGAATGGGAGGGCACACTTTAAGATGTTACTCTGGATGATCATTGGTTCTGGGTGATGGGCTCATCATTGCTTTTTATTTTCTTCTAGATATTTTGAATTTTTAGGCTAAGACTAAAAATTTAGGGTAAATAGATTTATAACTTAAAAATGCCATTTGTAAAAGAAGAATTAAGATCTGATGATATTGGCCATTTATACTCCATGAAACTTCAGAAAGGGTTTAAAGCAGCACACAACACAGCAAGATAAGATTGAAATATAAAACAAAAAAGTATAGGAGAAAATATAGGCAGGAAAGATGCTATGCAGTGACACTCTTAAGCATTTATGACTAGTTTGTGTTTTTTAAAAGAATGTCCTCTGCCATGAGTTTCATAGGAGAGACTAACTTTGTAAAAGGAAGGTAGCATTTTACATTATGATGATATTAGAATTACATAAAAGAGAAAAAATTTTTCTAATTCTTTTTACTGAGCTAGGCATTTTGAGTATTTATTGTTGGCATAGCTGAAGATGGTCCCAAGAAAGGTAGATGCTGAGGTCAGATGAAAGACTATGGTGGATATTTACATTTTAAAAATGTCTTTAATTGTGCTGTTGTGGCTGCCTCAATGTCCTCAATCAATTTAAAACATTTAGTCTTTATGGTCCCTCTGACTGTGGGGAAGAGCCAGAAGTCACATGGTGCCAAATCTGGTGAATAAGGTGGGTGAGGACACGCTGTCACGTTTTTTATGAGCCTGCCTTTTTGTGACATGGTGCTCAGCAACTGTTATTGACCAAATTTTTGATTGTACCTTGTAAAAATAGAACTTCCAGAACTGCCTCAGAAATTGGCAAGAATGATAGAATAAGTGTGTTCAAAGGAAGGGGCAGTATTTTGCAGGTGGTTAATGGAAATGTGTCTTTTATTATAATAATTTTTTAAAGAAAATGTAAGCAAGTATCATAGTTTCTTAACCCTTGAAGTTGCTCTTAGTTATATTATGTTTGTGTAGTATTTGCAAGTTACAGATATACATTTGCTTAGCATTCATTTTGCTTATCTATTTTGAATAAGTTGAATGGACAGGCAGACTAAAGAAACCCAAACCAGGACTGAAGTCCTTGCCCTGGCCCTGCCGGTGGTTAGCTATGTCTTTCTCCTTATTTCTCCCTAAGAAATTGAGGGGCCTGGAGAAGAAGAGCTAACTTTGGCCATTTCTAGTTTAGTAACATTGTATTTTTATTTGTTTAGGAATATATAATTCCCTTGGTCCTTCTACTTGGAATCATTATTAGTATGTTAATTGACCTGTGTTATAAAACTTTCATCAAGCAGTTATATGTTATTAACATAACTTGGATGTGTTTTTTACAGAGAGACCCCTCTCCCCCAAGGCTGTCAAAGGATTTGAAACTGCTCCACTTACCAAGAATTATTATACTGTGGTGAGTGTTCAGATCATGAACAAAACTTTTCTTGACTTTATGTGGAAACTTTTCACTTGTCAAACTACTGACACGTTGAGGTCACACAAAGGAAAGACTGGATAAAGTTGCACTGCTAGGTTCCAATGCCATTTGAGTTATAATGGAACGCTTTTCCCTGGAAGATTTTTACTGGTGCCTGTACATTTTCCATACACTGAAGTGAAAAATTCAAGGGTAGCGCAAAGATTCAGAACAAGGCCTATTAAACAGCAGTGAAAGAAAAATTGGTTAATATATAAACAATCTGATGAAATTCAGCTGTTAAATGTAGTTTTACCAGTATTTAGAAGAAGAATCCCCAAGTTCCTCTAATGCAATAAGTTTTAAGTGATTGTATTCTGTGATTTTACTTTAGAATAATTAATCCATTATATTCTCTGGAATATTTTCAACGTTATTCTTGAGGTGAACCCAAAAAGGAAGACGGCCCTTTGGCACAGAAGGAAGAATGAAATGGCCCTGGCTTGAACACAGATATGTCAAATTATATTAGCTATAAATAGAGCATGGGCAACACTCAAAATAATTTCCTGCTTGAAAGAGAAATCGCATCATTCTCCTTAATCTACTCTCTGCCTTCCTTCATGTCTCCTTTCCAGACTTGGCCCAGTCACTAATGAAAAGGTCACGTCATCATTACCTCTAAGCTGTCCTGTCTGGTAGCCTTGTGAGCTTGCCCCAGCTTTGCTGAAATACAGCTTGTTTTTCCCTAATGTTCTATGTGCGTTTGTACCGCGTGATCATTTCATTTTGTGCACGGCTAAGGAGTTTTTAATCAGTTCCATACAGCTATGTGAATGTCATTTGGCTTCCAAAAATTGAATTTCACTCTTCAGTGAATTTGTTCTATAATGTGACATAAGCAGTAGGTGATATGAAACATCAAGAAGGAACTTCATAGGTAACATGGACAATACTCAGAAGAGAACTATTTTGTTAATATTTTTCCTTTTGAATTCCTGAGGTTAAAATATATGACCCAGCAGAGTTAGGGCTCCTCCTCCCTCGTCTCCTTTCCTTTCTGTCCACTTTTAACTTCCCTGTGACATCTAATGATTTAGTGTTGAAAGAAATGGCATAGTTGAGTGACTGATTAAAATGCTACCATGATTTCTTCTTCCTGTGGATTAGGAACCTACTGTTTGCTCTGCTTTGGATATCACTCTCGGTCTGCTAATCTACCGATTAAAAATATGGTTGGGAGCTGTGTGTGTGTGTGTCTCAGTGGAAATAAACTTGCCTAGTATGTATGAAGTCCCGAGTTTGATCCCTATCATCTCACACACACACACACACACACACACACACACACAGAATGTTGTCGGGGTTATCGAAGGCACAGTAACGTTTATGATTCTTGTAGGCTTTGTATAAATCCCCCATATATTATATGTAAACTGTGGATATACTGCTGTCTGTATAACCCATCTTCCATTGGAAAACACGTGTGTTGTTTCTGTTTCCTTGCTATTTTAAACAATTCTGCAGTGAACACCAGTTAGAGATATTTTAACTAGATATAGATGGGAAGAGATCTTGGTTGGTTGGTTGAGTGTTGTTTTTCTTAATCCCTATTTCTTGAGCTTTGAGTAGTTAGACAAAATTTTAGTGTCAATCCAGAATTTGTTCAGAGTGTTCTTTTTCCCCCGTTTTGTGAGACAGGATCTCGCTATATAGTTCAAGCTGGCTTTAAATTCACTATGTAGTCCAGCTTGGCTTCAAACTTGTGGCAATATTCCTGCCTCAGCCTCCCAAGTACTGGAATTACAGGCATGTGCCACCACACCCACCTATGTTAAGAGTGTTCTGACTGTCCTCCTAATCTGTGTTGAATGCTTGAAGCAAGTAAAAAAATACTGTCCTACCCATAGGATGTGGAGAACTGGAAAATCAAATTCACTCACATGAAAAGAGTCTCCATCAGATTTTATACTAACTCTTCTCTGTAAGGATCATTAATTATATACATTTTCTGTTGCTAGATCTATATGAATACTAGTGACTGATTTTTTACTCAGTTTTAAAAAGAAATGTAAACATTTTCTGACTATATAATCATATAAATATTATTAAAATAAGACAAAAGAGAAAAGTATAGAGAAGAAAATATCACCTTTAATCTCACCACTTAGAAATTATCACTATTAACATGTGGGTGAACTTATGTGAAACTTTCTTTGAGAAAGTATATCTATGGACATATACATGCATGTATATATGATGGAACCCAACGTCTTAAACAAGCACTCTATCACTGAGGCCTAATTTTTAAATTTTTAAAAATAAAAATAGGAGCTATGTGTTCTTAATTATTTATCCTTCATGGAGATTTTTCTATTTCTATAGTCCAACCATACTTGTCTCTGACCAGTCCTATTCTTACGCTCTTTCATTTGGTGAATCCTTGCTAGTCCAACACTCCATTTTGGTCCTATGTATTAGTCTAGTTTCTAGATGTTAGAGAAGAGAGAGAGAGAGAGAGAGAGAGAGAGAGAGAGAGAGAGAGGGAGTTATGAAAAGAGAAGAAAAGAGAGACAGAGACAGAGACAGAGACAGAGACAGAGACAGACTGACTCTGGAGGCTGAGACATCTGCATCCTGAGGTCTGAAAGCTGGAGACCTCAGAAAGTCAGTTGTACAATTTTGTCTGAGTCCACCTTGTTTATAGGGCTTCAATGTATTTTTTTAGTACAATATACCTTGTTACACATTACTGTGTTTTTCTAATTGTACTGTACAGTACAGTACTATGAGTTTATGTTCAGTTATATATTACAGTATTGATGTAAAGGTTATGAAAAGCAAAGTAAAGCCATCAAGTTGGAGTTTCCATTGGTCATCTCTTTGTTCTGAATATGGTAATGTGCATACTGTATACGATTTCTCCTTTAGCAACCAGTACACTGAACATCCTAATCACAGGACTGGAAGTCGGTTGTTAAATGGGGAAGGTCTGTACTTAGATCCTGGCACCCATTGTCTCACCAGGAAGGCAGCACAGACATGAGCGCATCAGCCACATGGCCGAGAAAGTGAAAGTACAAAGTGTTATAAGGTGGGCGACTCGCAGAGTGCCTGGGGATCTTTCGAATTAGAAGCACCTGGGGAGCTGGTTAGAATTCCCAACATCTGGTACCCACAGCTACTTGCTGATTAGACTTTCCTGCTATAGATCCCAGGAAACAGCATTTTTTAAAAAAACCTTCCCTGCCCCTTCCTCGACCGCGTTCCCTCAACACACAGGTGCATGCGGTGCTCACTTAAACTGAAACCTGGGAACAAATAAGGGAATGTTGAATGGAGGAGGTAGAATGCAAGGCATGTTTTAGAAAAACGTCAGAACTCAGGCAAGCAGAGAAGAGCTGAAAGGGAATTATATGAGCAAATTTCTCCACACAACCATGGGCATGCCTTTAATTATGAGGTGGGATCAAAATATATAGTAAATGCTTAAATTTAAAATGCACAATAAAAGATACAGTGCCATTAATCTTCCTCAAAATACTCCCCCTTGCTTTGAATTCACTTATCCCATTGCTTTCGTCATTTTCTGAAACAGTGCTGGAAGTCCTTTTTCTTGAGTGTCTTTATGAGATATGATAAAAGAATACCAAGAATGCCACTGCTGAGTGCCATCCAACAGAAAGGCAGGCTCATAAAATTATTACACTGTGTCCTCATCTACCTTATTTACTGGATCTGGCACCATGAGACATTTCCAAGCTAAAATGACCATGAAAGTTAAATGTTTTGAATTGATTCAGAACATTAAGGCATCCAGGAGAGCACAACTGAAGACACTCATGAAAGAGGACTTCCAGAACTGCTTCCAAAAGTAGTAAGATTGATGGGATAAGTGTGTTCCAAGTGAGGGAGGTATTTTGAGGGGGATTGATAACTGCATCTTTTATTGTAATGATTTTTAAAATTTAAGCATTCCTTATATTCTTCTATCATACTTCATAGTCCTGTAGGTCATAAAATGGACTGTATTCTCTTTTGCTCCCATGAAAATGTGCCTTAGGAGATGGAATTCTTTGTTATCTGAAGCTATTATAGCAAACTATAAGAAAGCTGTCCTTTGTGCTGTCACAAATAGGCCCACCTCACACTAATCCTAATATCCAGCTTTGGGGATGAGCATCTGTCTGTAGAGTAGGACATGCTATTTCCCTATAGCTAAGTAAGAAGCTATATCACTAGTATCCAATATTATTTGGTGTGTTCTACCTTCTCCTGTATGTGACTTACAGTAGATGCCTAACGGGCATGTCTTACAGAATCCATATGCAGTAGAAAAGATGGGAGGAAAGTTTTAGCACGTTAAATCAGAAATCCCAGAAAGCCTTCTATAACCCTAGCTGTAGCCTTCTACCCCTTATCCTCATCGTCTCTCCTTCATCCCTCTGCCCACTTGCTCCCACCCTGAATTTCCCCTACCTTTCTAGTACTAACCCACACTTTTTAGCCCACCTGTGTAAATGGCCTTACACAACTCTCCATTGATTCTCTTCACCGTGTCTCCTATACTTTTTTTTAACCAAACCTCTTCCTGTCTCACCCCTCCATATTTCTTCCATAAGAGATGGAAGGAAGTACTTTCCATCAGTGTCGAGGTAGAAGAAATGAGAGGATTTTGTGGGGTTAGTGAGTCTATGTGTTGATATAGGGGGATAATGCTACTTGTTTTGTGACAACTGGGGGCCTTTGTGTGTGAAATAAATTGCTACCTTTGAAGGTAGACAGGTGGATTTCCTGGCATATGTATCAAATATGACAAACTGTAATAATATACTGCCTTTTTCCAGTTTCAAAGGACTTCACCAACATTAAATCATTTTTATAGGCATAATAATTATCTCAGAATTCCTACAATATAGTTTTACTTTGATTTAAGGTTTCCTGAGGCCATTATAGTCTTTTATCATTGGACATATTGTAAAACACGTCTATTTTCAAACATTGTTTATGCATTTTAATATCTTAAACCATTTTATTCATACTTATCAGACTCCTTCCCTTTAGAAAATGCAGTTATAGAGATGAACTCACTCTAAAGCCCTTTTAGGAAACGTAGGAAATTTATTTTACTGAAAGATCAATAGTGCAGAATGGAGGTTCAAAAAGCTTTTACCTCTTTTTCTGTGACTTCTCACCATCTGGTTTTCTTCTGAATTCAGGCAAAGGCTAGTTGAGCAAAGGGATGCTCAGATCTCCTTGTGAAGACAGAGTCAGGGGCAGTGAAGGCAGTGTCTGGACACAGCCTATTTTAGTAAGTTTGAATGGATTTCCTCTCGATCAAATTGTACTGTTTTGAAGTTGGTTGGCCTGCCAAACTCCTTGCCTTCTGACTCACCACTGAGGCCTTCTGTTTGGGAACACACAGCCTTCTCTGTCTGCTTCCCTCTTATCATTTTCTATTAAATGCCCTGTGGCCTGAAAAATAAAGAGCAAGTCTCAGAAGTTCATCAGTTAGTCTTTTGAGATTAAGGAAAGCAATAAAAGTCCAAGCGAATTTGGGAAAGAATGTCAAGCATCCACCCTGATAAAGAGTTCCCCTAATCAAACCACAGCAAGGGCAGTTCTTTGGAATATATTACCACTCAGATGTGGTTTGGGGGCATAATTTGATGAGAAAAACTTACTATCTGCCTTTATCACTTAAGCTTTGTGAAGTCAGCTTTCTGTCACCCTCAAAACTTGCGATAATATGAGTTTAATGTGCATTTCCATTTAGCCTTCCAGACCTCAGAGGCAAAGGGAATGTTGGTCTGTCCCCCTCCCCTTTGCCTTTGTCTGTCATATGCCAGTGGTCCCAGCAGAAATGGACCTCCTAGAAACTGTGCTGGCCAAAAAACCCATTGGCGCAGGAGAGTTCTTTCTTGCAAAATCTTAGTGATGTCATCTAAAAATCTCCCAGATTATAGCATTTTAAAAACAAAAATAATAAAGATATTTCAATGGCCAGAGGGAGGTTAAATCATATCAAACATGGGATTAAAGTAATATTTAAATTGTTTTTAAATCAGGCTTTGTGATACAAATAATATCTGCAATTTTTTTTCCAATTTAAAAATTGCCTTCAGGCAGTGATTCTTCTGTTTTTCTTTATTTCAGTGGGTATAATTTGAGGGGTGTGAAAGACACAGACAACAGCACTTGAAGGGCGAATGAGGATGTGTGGATTCTCACTACTATTGGTAGACCTGGCATTTTTAGAAAAATATGAATGTAAACATGATTATAATCTTTCATTCCCTCTGGAATATGAGGGAATTCATTATTATGCCATAGTATCTTTAGATTATCTCTCATTTAACTAGTTCTTTGATTTCTTTTAGGAGTATTTTTTTTTTTAGTAATACATAGTGGTTACACTCCTGGTGTGGAGTTGGTGTATGTGCATAACACATCTTCATTCATTTTTTTCAACCTCTTTTCTTCCTTCCTTCCCTCTCCATCTCTTGCTCTCCTTCCCAGTTGAGAAAGCTCTGTCTCCCTGCTTCTTATTATCTGTCTTTTATTTTGCTCTTTATTTACATTTTGGGCTTCTCACATAAGAGAAACCATGCGACATTTAAGCTTGTGTGTCTGACCTATTTCCCTTAACATTACAGTCTCAAGGTGCATCCATTTTCCTACAAATGACTCAAGTTTATCTTTCTTTCCATACGCCATCATTGTTGGCTCTCAATATAAATACTATAGACAAGTACCATGCTTAATAAATTAATCTGCATATTGGTCTTGTCTCTTCCTTGACTCTTAGTAAAATATGGTGCTGTTGAATTCTGCGGCAGTTCTCTCCATTTCTATGAATAAAAACCTGAGCATTATGGCTGAGGATGAGTTGAAGGGCTTACTTGAAGAACTAGAGTGAAAAAACAGCAGCTCCGCTGGGCAGAGCGCTCTGATGGTGAATGAGCTTGAGCCCCAGACATTCTACAATACTGAAGAAGGACTTGGAAGCGAGGAAGAACCAGAAAGATTTTGGGCGAATGAGAAATCTGTGCTTTGACTGATTTTTTTTTTTTTAAATAACAGCTACATTGATTTTAATTCACATATCATAAAGGTCACCATTTTAAAGTATGCAATTCACTGTTTTTAGTATGTTCACAGCTGTGCAATGTACACTATCTCCTTTAATATTATAACAGTGTCATCACCCAATAAGAAATGCTACAAACATTAGCAGTCTCCATTCCTTCCCATTCTCCGATAAACACTTATCTGCTTTCTATCTGCTTGGATTTCCATATTCTGGAAGTTTCATATAAATGGAATTATATATTATTACCACACATATTACATATGTGGTATTCTCTTTCTGGCTTCCTCTACTTAATACATAATATTTTCAAAGTTCATTCATGGTATAGTATATATCAGTATTTCTTTCTATGGCTGAACAATATTCCATTATATAGTATACCAAGTTTTGTTTATCTGTTGATGGACCTTTGGGTTGTTTCCACTTTGTGGTGATTATTAATAATTTTGCTGTGAACATTATGACAAAATTTTGTGGGAACATATGTTTTCATTTCTCTAGGAGTAGAATTGCTGGGTCATATAGTAACTTTTTGTTTTACTTTTTGGTAAGTGAGTGACTTATTTTACACAGTAGTTGCACCATTTGAGAGTCCTACCCACAATGTGTGGGAGTTCATTTCTCCATATCCTAATGGCATGGTGGAGACCAGAGCTCCTCTGAAGAAGGGAAAACTTCCTTCTTCTTTCCCTTTTTATTCTGTCCAGGCTACAAGTCTATTGGTTGGTGCCAATGCACCTGGGGTGATTCTTCCCTCCCCAGTTTGCAGCCTACATGTCAGTCATCCACAGACATGCCCAGAGCTTTACTGATTGCTACGCAGTTCTTCCTCAAGTAAAGCTGACACATCATATTAGTAATGATATCCTGTGCATCATTCCTATTTTTAGCAAGTTGAATATTCTCTCTTTTCTTGGTCAGTGTAGATAAGGTTTGTCAGTTTTGTTGATCTTTTCTAAGAACTAACTTTGGTTTCTTTGCTTTTCTCTTTTATTTTCCTGATGTCTATCTCATCAATTTCTGCTGTAATTTTAATTTTTCTTTTCTTCTATTCATCTTGGGTGTAGCCTGCTTTTCTCTTTCTAGTTTATTAAGGTAGAAGGTAAGGGTATTAATCTGAAATCTTCCTTCATTCATTAAAACAAGACTTTACTTTTTAGGGCCACAGCAAAAGTGAGTGGAAAGTACAGGGAATTCCCATGAAACTCGCTGCTTGTACACAAGTACGTCCTCCCCCACAATCAATATCCTGCACATCTGTGCTACATTTACTATAATTAGCGAACCTGCAATTACCTATCATCATCACCTAAATTTCACAGTTTATATATTAGGGTTCACTTTTGGTTTGTATAATCTGTGGGTTTTGACAAACCCAACACACACCTATCATTATAGTACCATACAGCATAGTTTTATTTTACTACCCTAGAATTCCTCTGTGTTTTGCTTATTCGTTCCTCCCTCCAACCTTTATCCCTGGACCTGTTGACCTTTTTTAGTCTTCATAATTTTGCCTTTCTTAGATTTGGTATAGCTGGAGTTATACAGCTTTTTCAGATTAGCTTTTTTCACTTTGTTAGTATGGTTTTCTTTTATTAGTATTATCATATCCCTTTCTCCATCCCTTAACTTTTAATCTATATGTGTATTTATGGTTAAAATGGGTTTCATCTAAACAGCATCTGTTTGGGCCATGTTTTTTGATCCACTCCAAAAATGCCTGTCATTTAATTGGTATACTTAATCTATGGACATTTAAAGTGGTTATCACTGTCTTCTACTTGTTGAAGAAAATATGTGATACTTATGTTATTCTTTGTTTTATTTTTTCTTCTACATTTTTCTTGTTTCTCTTGTTTTTATTGTTTTGGCTACGCAGTGGATGTGGTTCTCCTTTTCCTCCTTTCTCACCCTATCAATTATAATTTAAAATTTTCTTAGCGCTTGCCCTAGACTTTGCAATATACATTTACAACCAATCCAAGTTAATTTTCAAATAACACTATACAAAGGTATACACTTGTACTGACAGTTACACAAGTACTGTATAATAAAAAAATAGTCCAAATTACTTTTGGCCATCGCTTGTATCACTGATGTCATTTACTTCACTTAAACATAAGCACACCTATGTGCACACATACAGTAAAATGCACTGCTGCTATTATTATTTTGGATGAACTATTATCTGTGAGGTCAATTAAGAATAAGAAAACAATAAAAGATTTTTATTTTATTTGCTCTTGTCTCTTCACTCATATCCTCTGCTTTATGTAGATCCAATTTTTATTGGATTTATTTTCCTTGTCTCTGAAGAACTTTTATCATTTTGTGCAAAGTAGGCCTACTGGTGACAATTTTCCTCAGTTTTCTTTCTAAGAAATTTTTACTTCTCCTCTGATTTTTTTTGTTCTACATACCAAATAGGAGAGAAGATATGTGATACTTATCATTCTGAGTCTGGCTAATTTTCTTTAACATGATGTTCTTCAATTCCATCCATTTTCCTGAAAATTATATGGTTTCATTCTTATTTATGGCCAAATTTTATTATACATGGATATCTAGGCTGATTCCATAACTTGGCTATTGCGTATAGTTTCACAATAAACGTGGGCGTACAGGTATCTCTACTGGAGGCTGACTTTGATTCCTTTGAGTATATACCCAGGACTAGCCTGCATGATCATATGATAGTTTAGTTCTTTTGAGGAATCTCCATACTTATTTCCAAAATGGCTGTACCACGTTATGTCTCCACAAACAGTGGGGAAATGTTCTTTCTCCCCTCATGCTTCCTAGCATTTTTTTGTTGTTGTTGATAATAACCATCCTGACAGGGATGAGGTAGAAGCTCAATGTAGTTTTGATATGCATTTCATCAGTGGCTAAAGATGTTGAGCATTTTTTTTTTCATATAATTACTGGTCACTCATACTCCTTTTAAGAAGTGTCAAGTCAGCTCATTTGCCCATTTATTAATTCATTTACTTGTTGTTTTGATGTTCAAATTTTTGATACTTTTATATCTCCTTCACTTTGCAATAATCATTGGACAGGATACAGCATTCAAGGCTTGTGGAGTTTTTCCTCAGCAGTGTAAATATGCCATTACACTCTGTCCTTACTTGTGTGTTTTCTGAGAAGTCAGATGTAATTTTTATCTGATCTGCTACTTGTTTCCTCTATGTTCACTCAAGTTTTTAATCTTTGATTTTCTTGAGTTGGATATGATATTCACATTTTTTTGGTACTTTTCTCCTGTTGTTTTCTGAGATTCCTGGATGTGTGGTTTGGCATCCGACACGAATTTCGGAGCAACTCTTAGCCGTTATTGTGTTAGATATTTCTTCTGCTCATTTCTTACTTTCCTTTTCCTCTGTTTTTCCCATTACATTGATGGTATACCACTTGTAGTTGTCCACTGTTCTTGGACATTCTGTTCTGGGTATTTTCCTAGTCTTTCTTCTGTTTACTTTTGTTGTTTTGGCAGTTTTTCTTCAGATATCCTCAAGCTCAGAGATTTTTCCTCAGCTGTGTCAGAGTGTCACTGAGTCCTTCACAGGTATTCTTTATTTCCATTCAGCATTTTTGATACCTAGCATTTATTTGTGATTATTTCTTAGAATTTGTCTCTCTGTGCATCCAATTGGTCTGTTCTTATATATTGTCTATTTTTTTTTCCTGTTACAATCCTTAGCATCTTAATCATTGTTATTTTAAAATCCTGGTCTGATAATTCCAAATTCCTGTGATGTCTGACTATGGTTTTGGTGATTTCCCTCTCTCTTCAAACTGGTTTTGGCCTTTTTAGTATTCCTTTTCTTGAAAACCTGACATGAGGCACCAGACAGAAGGAACTATGGTGGACAGGCATTTAGTAATGCGGTGGGAACATGTGAAGGGAGGGGCACCTTCTGGACAACTGGAAGTCTGTCTTTTGCTGAACCTGTGCTCCTGAACTGTGAACTTCATGGTGCTTTTCAGTCCCCACTCTTGAGTGAGTGGGAATATCTAGAGGGGCCTGAGTTTGGTTATTTCCCTTCCTCCACACGAAGAGCTAGAAGTTGATCAGAGGTGAGTACTTCCCTTCCCCAGGTCATTAAGCTCTTATAAAACTCCTTATAGGGTATGTGCTGAGACTGCATTCTCTTCCTGGGGGAAGGCCTTACAAAAAGCAGATTGTTTCCAGCATGGTAATGGATGAACACCTGTAATCTCAGCACTCTTGGAGGATGAGGCAGAAGGACTGCAAGTTGAAGACCAGCCTGGACAACTTAATGACTTAGTGAAACTGTCTCAAAAGAACATAAAGGGCTGGGGATATAGCTCAGAGTGAAAGCCCTGGACTCAATACCCAGTACCACAAAAAAATGACAGTAATGAAAGAAAAAGAAAAGAAAGAAGAGTAAGAACAGAATGTTCTGATGTAATTCTAAATGGCTCCTTCCTCTCCCTGTCACCTGAAACACGAAACTTTTTTTTCTCTATTCTTCATTGGGACAACTAGTAGAGCTCCTAGAGGTAAAAATCACAAAAGTGTGAGTGAGCTCCCAGAATACTGGGCTGCCTGGAATTCCAGCTTTAAAACTTATCCATGAAAAACCCCCAGAAATTTGTCAGTTTCAGCTTAGGTTTTCCTACCCTAGTCTTGGTTCCTTTAGAGGCTTCTACGTGCCGGTCTCTGGCCTGGTGAGTTGTCATTCTCTGTATGAGCCTGCCTCTCACCTTTTGGGGTAGAAGTTATTCCTGTGACCTCACTTCACAAGTGTAAGAAAAGTTGTTACTGTTGTAGGAATAGTTTCTGAGAAGTAGAGGAACTGAAAGAAAATGGGGATGGATGAAAATAGGGGATACAATTTAACCTCTAAGATTTTGGAGTCATTCTGTGGCCTGTGTCCTTCTAAACCAGTGATTCTCAGTGTACCAGGCACCCCTTATAATACGGAATAATCTGATCTAAAGTGTCAATAGTGCTGCTGTTGAAAACCACTTTTTGAACCTCTTAAACTGGTCAGTGTTTCGCACTCACCCAGTGCCTACCTGCACAGTATCCCACCGCTGCTTCATAATGGCCTGTGAGATAGCTGAAATGTCACAGTGTGAACTGAGGTAGTTAAGAGCTGAAACTGAAGCAACCTGGAAGTCAGCGGCAGAGCCAGTACTACCATCTTCCAGTCCTGTTGTTTCCCAGAAAGCCCACAGTTACCTGGGCCTCCCCTTGCTTTGACCTCTTCATCCTTCCAAAGAAGACCATCATGCACTGTCTTGTGAGTATAGTTGCATTTTAGAATCATAAGGGATCAGTTCCAGGACCCCCTGCAGATAGCAAAGTCTGTGGATACTCAAAGCCCTTAGAGAAAATGGCATAGTATTTATATATAACCATACACATTCTATTTTACTTTAAATAGCCTTTAGGCTACCTATAATACCGAGTACAATGGGAATCGTTGTCAACCTGTATAATATAGAGAGTATTCACAAGAAAAAAGTTTGAACGTACTAAGAACAGATGTAGTTTTTCATAAACACTTTCAATTTGTAGTTGATTGAATTCCATGGCTGTGGAACCCCATGGATCCAGAACCCTGCACATATAGAACCCGCAGATGCAGGGAGCCACCTATATACGTGTGGCATTTTGCTAGATTTCTCTGCTTCTCCTAGCTAAGCATAGTTCATTCTGTTGTGTAATAATCTTCCCTACTGAATATGTCCTGCTTCAAAGAGAATGGAAACTTTCCCCAGGCGGCCCAGCAATTGGCATAAAGTAGGCCCTAAGTACAATTTTTGTTGAATTGTTAGAAGATAAGAAAGAATATGTACTAATAGATTGAGGTGGTCATCTATCTGAGTTTGTAATGAAGGTACTACCTGTCTCCAGAACAGGCTGGGACATGGGGTGTGACTCTCAGACTGGTGGAAAAAGAGAAATTGCAGGCCCACAATGGTTGTTTTGCTGACAGGATTTTGTGTTATCAATAATACTTAAAAGCACTGTGTTATTCCTTTTGTTAAATTTGACACAGTTCAACTTCTTTTCCCTTTAGATTGTGCATGCGTGTACCTTTTGAAAGATGTGATAGAACCTTGCTTAAAAATTCACTGTATCCTCAGATTTTATTCCCTGAAGATCTTATCCGATGCAACATGAACAAACTCTCTTGTAATGTTTGATATCACAGTTATCCTTAATTTATTCTGACATCAAATCTTTATGTCTTAAACTAGTCTCAATTTCTCATCTATAAAATGGAAATAACGAGCCTTTGCTAACTGAGGCTGTTCCTGAAGATGACATTATCTAAAGCACATGAAAACCTTTTGAACAATACTGTGTAAATGTTAAGGTTCCTCCAGTTAGGGGCAACTCTGAAAAATTATGTTTGTATGATTTATACAATATAGTCAGTTGTCATGCTGTTATTAAAGTTCGTAGCTATATTGAAAGAATGTGTTACTTAAGGTACTGGCCTGAATATATAAAATCATTTTGTTTTACTAGTAACTTGATTAAAACTATATTTGACATTGAGCTGTCTTGAAAATTACAATACCTCGACCTTTGTTTCTCTGTAGGTGTTACAGAGCATCTTGGATACTGAAAAAGAGTATGCTAAAGAACTTCAGTCTCTTCTTGTAACTTACTTAAGGCCACTGCAATCCAATAACAAGTAAGATTTAAATTTTATTGAAATATGTAATTGTTTATTTACTGTTTTTTTTGTTTTTTTTTTTTTTTTTTTTTTTTTTTACAAAGTCTTGCTGTGTAGTTCAGCCTGGCCTTGAACTCACTACATAGCTCAGACTAGCCTTGAACTTGTGGCAGTCCCCCTGCCTCAGCCTCCTAAGCGCTGGGATTATAAGCATGTGCTACGACGCTCGGCTAAGGTTTTTGTTTTTTTAAAAAATTTTAAACCCTTTACTAAATAAAGCAGGATAATGTCAGCATATGGAGTCATTACTCTTATGTCACTGAATAATTGATTTTGCCCTTTAGAAGAAATTCCACAGATTGTAAGTTGCCAAGAACATGGTCAGGGCAACAGAAATTATACAAGATGTTGCTTTTGGAGAGCTGGGCTTGCTTTCTGTGCAAGGAATGAACATATCTGCATTTCTATCTGTTACAGTTTTTATCTTGTATGTTTTTGCCTCTTTTTCATTTAAATTTTTTAGTTAAAAGTGTAACTGCCATGTAATCACCATACATATTTGTGGAGTAGAATGTGATCTGTCAGTGTATGTCTACACTACGTACTGATCATATCAGATGAAGTGGCATATCTATCACCTCAAAGGTTTCTCACTACTTTACATTGGGAACATTCAAAGCCTCCCTGCCCGCTATTCTGAAATATACAATTAATTGGCATCAAACACAGTTACCCTGCTGTGCTGCAGAATGTTCGAAGTCGTCCCTTCTATCCAGCTGCATCTGTTAACCATCCCCTCGCTCGCTGCCCCCCCGCTCACTTCTCAGGCTCTGGAAGCCATTGCTCTCCTCTCTCTACGTCTCGGAGATCCGCTTTGTTAGCTTCCACATTTCTCGCACAGTTTTATAGTCACGTGTCTACTTTTCCTTACAGAAAAGGGACTCCCTGGTGCTTTCATTCAGAAAGCACAGAAAATGGAAATTCTCATGCTCACTGTGACCTTTGCTTGCCAGGGCAGAGCTCTTCTTTCCCAGGCTCTGAGAGTGGAAGGAGTGTGGAATTTTGTGAATGTTCCTAAGAGGAATTCATGCCAGTATTTCACTCAGGCAAATGTGAATGATAATGAGATACTGAAGTGTTTTCTCATCTTTGTGTGTGTGCTGCATCCCCAGTCCTTTAAAAAAATGTTATTTTGCTATGAGATCTTCCTAAATTGTCCTGGCTAGCTTTGAAAATTGCAGTCCTCAGGCTTTAGCCTCCTGAGAAGCTGGGATTATGGGCGTGTGCAACTGCGCCTAGCTAAAGTGTACCTATTTTTGAATTTTCTGCTTTTACTTCCCCTTTTCCTTAAAGCGTTTTTAAAACAAAGCGTTCCAACCTTATTTTAGTTTTAGTAATCTGAAGTGATTGTCTAAGGCCTGAATTGAAAACTTAGTTTTCACACACACAAAAAAATTGACCATTTTTTAATGCTGGTAGGCACAGCACACTAAAAAATGTGACTATTTTTGAATATTTTTCCAATAAAAATGTGACTAACTGCATATATATGTGTTATTTTAAGTGAGTATATTTCTGTAGATATCATGAGCTCTAAGTCAAATAAAAAGTGAATCAGTCAGCCCACTTAATGGAGGACAAAACCTCCTCTTCTATGTCAGTGAGAGCTGACTGCTCCTCGACAGTTGCCTACTCATCAACTTCAGGCTTAAATGAGTTTCACATTCATGGATTCCTCCCCTTTTTCCAAATCGTGTTTGTTGAGCATAATACCTTGATGAATTTCTAACTTAGTCATTCTCATGGCACTATGGGAATCTTTCTTCATTGTGGAAGGATTTCACGCCTCCGAGTTATAAGAATTTACAAGTAATCGACAGCCAAGAGTTTATCGTTATTGCTATTGAGCTATTAAGTGTGCTGTGAATCACGGTTCTTAGAGCTGGATGGAACCTCAGTGCATGGTCAGGCCTAAGGCTCTAGACGAAGACATTGTCCCTGTTGCACAGACAGGAAACAGAGATAGGAAACAGGTCTACTGTCTTGCCAGTCACACAGCAGCAAGTGGCCATCATTATGCCTCTCACTATGGGGTGAAATGTCCCTCTGCGATCTGGGGATGCCAGAGGGCAGCTGAAGTGGTCACCCCGGGAGGGGAGATGGGAAGGTATCCAATGAGGACGAGACTGACTGGAAGTGGAGAAAGTGTGAAAGAAAAAGAAAGGAAGACAGCCAGGGCTGAGGAGGGAAGAGAACTGAGTCCGACCTGTGCTGTTCCTGAATGCATCCAGAATGCAGTTACAGAAGGTGCCCAGTTCTTCCCACTGGTCGTGTTGGCCTCAGATGATTTGAGCAAAGCACGTCGCTTACACTGTCTGATTCTGAATGGGCCTGATAGAGCCCCAGCTAGGCTTCGTGAGCTCCTGGGTGTTGGTGCCGCAAGGAGAAAGCCGGCTGGGAGGCTGCTGGCTGCTGGTTTCACTTTCCACACTTGCGGAGGGGCTTTCCAGCTCATGGCTCAGGAGGGCATTGTCGCAGAGGAACCAAGAGCTTTCTATACTCTTAGCAGTTACTGGTAATGTGTGTTTGGGTCTTCCCTTTTTGTTTTACTCAGCAAAAATTATTCTCTTGAAAATACTCTCCAAAGATTATTCTTAAGGGCATGGGGCGCACATTAGCCTTTAAAAAAGTGGGTTTTTTGGTTTGGTTGTTTTTTAGAAAAGATGTTCCAGAAAAAGAGATAAAGAGCATGCACCCTGGAGCTAGAATGTGGTTTGCTTCATTCCTTCTGTGACTTTCAATGACCCTTCTGGGTTTTGTCACTTATAAATTTAGACAGCAATAGTCCCTACCTCACAGTGTTATTACAAGGTTAAAGGGAGTTCTCATTTGCACAGGGCCCGCACATGTGCTCAATGCTGTATGAGGTGTGGCTGTTCTTATCACTTACTGTTTGGTAAAGGAAGAACGGACAAGAATCTTCTTCATGCAGAGCCCCCAGATAAAATTGTTTAGTTTGGCTTTATTTGACTCTAGTCCTGCCAAAATCAAACAAACAAACCACACAACATTAGCACTGGTTTTTTTTCCCCACCTACTGCCTTTTATAAAGATCTCTTTTAGTTGCTTTATGAGCACTTTAGCTCAGGAGTAAGCTCATTTTGTATTTGCTGTGCATTCTTTGAGCACGTATACCTTCCAGTTACTTTTCCAGTTCCTCTAGAGGAAGATGCATGAAAGTTTTTTTATTTATTTTCAGCCAATATTTATTTTTCATTTATTTTCATGCATTTTGTCTGTTTAAATACTAAGACATAATAAGTATGAAGCACTTAGTAATTTTTCTCATGAATTTGCAAAGTACTTAAATACTCCTTACGGCCACTCATTTTCCTTAAGATCAATACTCTTATTATAGAAACCAAAAAAAGAAGCTTAAGAAACTTGCCTGAGACCATAGAGTTCTTGTAAATTGAAAAGCAAAAGTTGAAATCGGGATTGCTCCCCTCATATTTGCAAGATGCTGTATTAACAATCTACCCGCTAACTGTACTGCAGGTGGGTTTCTACAGTGATCCTTAAGTTCTACCAACTGAATTACTTGTATTTTTCCAGTCTGAGTACTGTGGAGTTTACATCTCTCCTGGGAAACTTCGAGGAAATATGTACATTTCAACAGACACTCTGCCAAGCTTTGGAAGAATGTTCAAAGTAAGTGTGACATATTTGTTAGGACGACCAGCAACCCCCTTGTTGGGCATTTGTTTTCCTTTTAGCTGTTGTCTTAGATAAGGACAACTAGCAAATTATTTCTAATTTTAATTAAAAATCATCACTTTACTGCATGTCATCACTATAAGATATCCATAAAGTCCTAATTTACCATGGATGAGAGTTTTGATATTATTTTCTTTTGTACATTGCAAATTACTTGGAGAAGTCTTTAGATTATTTGGTTTCACAAGTCTATCCCCCACTCTCTGCCAAGATACTTGTGCATGCCAAGCAGGCTCTGTACCACTGAGCCACACGCCCAGCTCCAGTTTGTTTACTTTTAATCACTTCTGGTATTGTGTCTATTAAATTAAGAGTTGAAACACACAGAAACTGAGGAAGGAAGAGTATATGTGAATCGCAACACATTTTAGATGGCTAGCTGATTGCTAAGATGTGCAGCTTTTTGATTTCTGTAGAGAAATTGGGGGTGGCTCCATGTCTCCTGGGGCTTATGGTACATAGGTGGTTGTAGAGGGAGGAAGATAGAGAGATTCCACACTACAGACACCTGAGGACCTGCTTCAAATACCAGTAGGGATCTGGATAATTCATATGCACAGATGTTCACTGAAAAGAGTACTTTACAAGCTAAGCTTATAAATAATGTTATGGTTTCCATTTTATAGAAGAACATGTAGAAAGAGGCTCTTGGAATATGTCAAAAGTTACAGTAGATATCACCGAATGATGTGATTCTGAGTAATTTTTTTATGTTTTTCTAATTGTTCTAGAAATGAAAACAGGTAATATATAATTTAAAATAATTTTTTAAAAATTGAAGTCACCTGCCTAGTATCCACTGGGCCAAGAAGACTACACAATATTTTCTTTTTGTGAGGTGTTGCTTTTGGATTACATTGGGTTATTTTGCCTGTACTTAAAATTTCCTCACTAAGAATACTCTTAGCATGTCAAGCTAAATTTGAATATAAATTTTAAAAACAAACAGCTCTACTTACTAATTCTGGGTAAGTATCTGACTCTACAATATTAGGGCTGTTTGGTGTCTAGAGTTTAAAGCAGTGGTCAAAAACGTCATTTCGTGGACAAAATGGACTCTTACATACTTTCCTTTTTAACTGTGATGCAACGTTCAAAATGTTTACATGCTGCCAGCTTTAACTGGAATCATTTTCCTTTACCTTCTGTTTCCTGTTTTACAATCTGTGTTTCACCTGTATTGCTTACAGGTTTCCAGAAAATCAACACAAAGTGGGAGGTTGTCTACTGAATCTCATGCCTCACTTTAAATCGATGTATCTGGCTTACTGTGCAAATCATCCTTCAGCTGTAAATGTGCTCACCCAGCACAGGTAAATCATTAACATTTCTTCAACTGGGAGGTTTTGCAATGAGATACTTTGTTAAAACCACATCACTGGAAATTGAAGGTCTCTGGTTGAATTTTATTATCCCTGGTTTTGATGCCAAGAATTTATTCATTGTTACATGGATCGATCACCCATTAATCTAACAAATAATTTATTGACCTCCTACTATGTGCAAGTTCCTGTACTAGCTGATGAGGATATAAGAGTGAACAAGGAAGAGAAGGCCCCTTCCCTCACGGAACACAGAATCTTGAGCTTAATACAGATATTAAGTTAAACATTGTGAACATGTTGTATTACAAAAGCATAATTAAAAGGATGCCAGAGGACTTTACAATGTAGTATCAACTTAGTAGGGTGAGGGGATGGAGAAGTATCAGGAAAGGCCTTACAGAACCAAAATTCTGTCTAGATCCAAAGCTTTAGACTTCCATGTGCCAGTGAATATTTTACCTGAGCTGTTTAATGGGTAGAAGATATCTTCAGAAACGACATGGCTGAAAGACAGGTGTTGGTAAGGAAGGGCAGAAGGAAACCAGTACTTGCCATGAGTGATGACAGGACCTTCACACAAACAGTTCTGATAACTTCTGTGGATGTACTAAATCGTTTCAGGTTCATGGAGAACAAAATAATAGCTTCTCGTTTAAGAATGAGAGTCTTTTCAAGGGATCCAGATGAGTGCCACATTTCTCCTGTCTGCCCTTAACCTCTTGCTGCTCATTCCTTACATGTTCATCTGGGCCATGCTCGAAAGCACACTTTGAAGTCATATGTCGGATATCTAGGTGGGAAAATGGCAAGGCCAACAGAGGTGGCTTAACCTTTAACTCAGAGATTAAATGCAGACCACACTGGACTGTGGATACCGCACAAGACTGAAAACAGTACTCTGCTCTTACCTGGCCTACATTTGAAATCTCAGAGTCAAACTAGAAAATTCATTGACTCCAGCCTTCAGAGGTGACATAAATTTTGTTCTTTTTTTTTCCTTGTTGGGAGCTTTATTGGCATTATAAAGCTATCATGTAAGGACATTTTGCAAGTTTGAGTCAATAGGTCCCACTCGAAAGTCAATTTTATCCCCCGATCTAAGTTTTGAACTCCTACAGAATAACAAATATGGAGGTTACAGTTTAAAACAAGAGAGGCCATGACTTTGAATTTTTCAGACGAGTGGTTTAACCACTTACAGCTAACATTAGCTAATAACAGACGGACAGTGTGCCAGGCACATGATATAAAATCCTATGAAGGAGTTACTTTCCTCTGCTTTACAGATAAGACCCTGGAACGTGTAGGTTAAGTAATCTGCCTGAGAGTTCGTAGCTGAGAAGAGGTTGAGCCAGAATCCAGGTCTATTAGACTTCTAAAAAGTATCTTCATTAAGATATGTATTTTACCCACAAGGAATAACCTAAATGCTAATTTAACTATTATAATAAAATGAGCATCCAGGTGCCCACTGCCCAGCTTGAATAATAGAACATTATCTTTCCTTTTTTATACAAGAGCTTTATTGAGATATAGTTCACAAAGCGCACAATTCAACTATTAAAGTGTACAGAGCATTGATTTTCAGAATGTTTGCAACTGTCACGATAATCAATTTGAGAACATTTCCATCACTCCCAAACAAACGTATGTCTACTTGCAGCCACTCTATATTTCCCCTTAATCCTGCCAGCCTAAGATAACTACACTAGCTACACTTAATATCACTATGGATTTGATTACACTGGACATTTTCTTTATGTACAATTATATAACATGCGGCCTCTTGTGACGGGCTTTTTCACTTAGCATAAAGTTTTTAAGGTCCACCCACATTGCAGCATATATCAGCACATCATTTTTAAAATTGCTAAATAATATTCTACTTTATGGATGCCACATATTGCTTTTCCATTTCCCAGTTGATGGATTATAAATAATGCTGCGTTTAAAATTCATACACATGAGGCCAAGGATATAGCTCAGCAGCTCAGCGCCTGCCTGGCAAGTGCAAGGACCTGAGTTCGATTCCAAGTACCAAAAAAATCCCCAAACAAAACAAAACAAAACAAAAATTCATATACAAGTATTTGAGTAGGCATTTGTTTTCATTTCTCTTAGGCAGGTAACCAGGAGTAAAACTGCTGGATCCCATGGTGATGGTGTGTTTCACTGTTTTCCAAAGTAAATGCAGGAGTTTATTTCCCACCAGCAGCGAATGATAGTTCCATTTCCTCTATACCCTCACCAGCATTTGCTGTTGTCAGCCTGTCTTGTTTTATTTTATTTTATTTTTTTTGGTTTTTCTCCGGTACCGGGAACCGAACTCACGACCTTGCGCTTGCCAAGCAGGCGCTTTTGCCGCTGAGCTAAATCCCCAGCCCCGTCAGCCTGTCTTGTATGACAGCCCTATGAGTGGATGAGAAATAGCTTCTTACTGTGATTTGACTTGCAGTTTCTTAGTAAATACTATGCTGAGCACCATTCATGTGCTTATTGGCAATTTGTACACATTTGTTTGGAAAAATGTCTGTTGAGATCTTTGCTTATTGTATCTTTTCTTAATTTGTCTTTGATACGTGTGTACATTATCTCATTTTAACCAGTTTTACATTATCTATCCTCTCAAACACTTATCATGCTTTTATTGTGAAAACTTTCAAATTCTTCTAGCTATTTGGAATGCAGCCTGCGTTACTGTTGTGCGTAGTCACTCCATGGTCCAGTAGCACACCGGAGCATCATACTTCTTTCTACCTCACTGAGCCCCACTGATCAAGTTTCCCTATCCCTCCCCACCGCATTCCTTCCAACCCTGAGTAACCACCATTCCACCCAGAACTTCCTATAACATCAGCAAGTATAGATTCCACACATGAGTGAGGTCATATAATATGTTTCTTTCTGTACCTTGATTACTTCATTTAACATAATAGTCTCCATTTCTATCCATGTTAACAATGAGACGATTGCATCCTTTAAAAAAAAAATTTTACTTTATTCATACACAGGTACAGTGCATACTGCTTACATCCTGTGTGGAGCTGGTGCAAGCACATAACACATCTTCAGTCCCTTTTTCATCCCCTTTCCTTCCCTCCCTCCTCTGCCTCCCGTCTCTTGATCTCCAGGCCTGTTTAGGGTACATGTTTTCATACATTATGTTCATACTCCTTGTGCGGTTTTGGTATATGTGTGCAATCCATCCCGATTCTCTTTTCATCTCCTATTCTTCCTCTGCCTTCCTTCCCTCCATCTCTTGATCCGTTTCCTCTTTAAGAAAAATCTTTCTCCTTACTTCCTACCATCTATCTTTTCTTTTGCTCTTTACTTTTCACTCTGGGTTTCTCATGTAAGAGAAACCATGTGATAATTAAGCATCCTCCACATGGCTGGCCATTAGAAAATGCAAATTCAAACCATCCTGAGACTTCATTTTACCCCAGAAGGAATGAGTATCATCAAGAAATCAAATAATAACAAAAGCTGGAGAGGTCACAGGGGACAAAGGAGCCCCTCTGCACTGTTGTTGGGAGTGTAAACTAGTACAACCACTATGGAAAGCAGATGGTCGTTCCTCAAAAAACAAAAACTACAAATTCCATTTGATCCAGCTATTCTCCTTCTGGGTATCTTTTTTTGGGGGGGCGGGTACCGGAAACTGAACTCAGGACCTTGCACTTGCCAGGCAGGTGTTGTGTCACTGAGCTATACCCCTGGCCCCTCCTTCTGGAAATCTTCACAAAAGAGTTAAAGACATCATATTACAGTGCTGTATGCATACATGTGCTTATAGCAGCAAAATTCATAATAGCTAAGTCTTAGAAGCCACCCTTATGCCTATCAACAGGTGAATAGGTAAAGAAAATATGGTATGGTATTTACACACAGCAGAATATTACTCTGCTTATTTGTAGGAAAATGGATGCAACTTGACACCATAATGTGGAGTGAAATAAACCATACTTTTTAGTGGCTTAATACTGTTCCATTCTGCATTATGCCACATTTTCATTGTCCATTCACTGGTTGACAGACACATTGTTCCAACATCTTGGCAACTGTGAATAGTGTTGTGATAAATGTGAGCATGCAGATGTCTCCTTGATATATTGAGTTCATTTCCTTTGTATATACATCCAGTAGTGAGATTGCTGTATCATATAGTAACTCTATTTTTAAGTTTTTGAGTAACCTCCATACTATTTTTATTGTTTTTATTGTAAAGAGAATTTAAAAAAAGAATAATAGCAAAATGCCACTAACATAGACAAAAACAAAACAAAACAAAAACAATAAGAATGAGACAGGGATATAGGGATTAACAGCGGTTGTTATATTACATATTTTTATCTTCATCAAAGTTGGTCAGATTACCAGATGTAAGAATGCAAGATTAATCAAACCATTAAAGAGAATAAAAAATAAACAAAAGAAGGATAGCTGGGATAACTGTACTGCTGATGTCTGACGGTGTATTGAAAGGGACAGTTAGTGCTTAAAATTTTTTATGTTCTGACCTATTTTGCATGCATATATCTGTTAATCTGAACAACTAATTTAAAGACAACAATATGCAATATAACAACCATTGCTGAATTCCTATCCTACTATTTTTGTAGTGGCTCTCCTAATTTCCTTTCCCATGATAAGTGTTGCAAGGGTTCCCTTTTCTGCACATCCTCACCAGCATTCATTCTTTCATTCTTTTGGTAAGAGCAATTCTTAGCAGAGTGAAGTGGTATTTCATCACAGTTTTAATCTGCATTTCCATGATTAGTGACATGAAGCATCTTTTTCTTTTTTTTTTTTTTTTTTTTTTTTGGTTTTTTCTCCGGTACCGGGAACCGAACTCACGACCTTGCGCTTGCCAGGCAGGCGCTTTTGCCGCTGAGCTAAATCCCCAGCCCCTGAAGCATCTTTTTCATATACCTGTTGACCATTCATACGTCTTCTTTTGAGAAATGTGTATTTAGGTCTGTTGCTCATGTTTTTAACAGGAAATTTTTTTCTATTCAGTTTTTTGAGTTTCTTTTATATTCTGGCTTTTAATCCCTTGCGAATTGCATAGCCTGAAAATATTTTCCGCTATTCTATAGGCTATTTCTTGACTCTTTGTTTTCTTTGCTATATATAAACTTTATAGTTTGAGATAATACCACTTGTGTAGTTTTGCTTTTGTTTTTTGTAATCTTGGGGTCTTACCCCTAAAATTGTTGCTCCTTCTAATATCCTAAAGCATTTACTCTGTGTTTTCTTCTTGTAGGCTCATAGCTGTAATTGTGACATTTAAGTCTGGAGTCCACTTTATGTTGATTTTTGTAAGTGTTGAGAGGTAGGGATCTAGCTTCATTTTTATGTTGGTGAATATCCAAATTTTTCAGTGGGATTTGCTGAAAAGACTGTCCTTTCTCCAGTCCTTTTTGACTACCTTTGTTGAGAATCAGCTGGCTGAAGATGTACGTATTTACTTCCAGGCTCTCCATGCTATTGGTTTGTATATCTGTATTCATGCACAGACCAAGCTGTTTCAGTTACTACAAGTTTGTAGTATATTTTGAAATCAGGTCATGTAATACATCCTGCTTTGTTCCTTTTGCCCAAGATTGATTTGACGACTTGGGCCTTTTTGAGGTGCTATATAGATTTTAGGATTGTTTTTTCTAGTTCTGTGAAGAATGTCATTGGGATCTTGATAAAGATTGTATTGAGTCTGTAGATCCTTTGGGGTAGTATAGACATTGTAAAAATATTAATTCTTTTAAACCATAAACATGAGATGCCTTTCCATTTTTTGTGTTTTGTTCACTTTCTTTGGGCAGTGTTCCATAATTGTCACGGTCCAATTCTTTTACCTATTTGGTTAAATTTATTCTTGGGTATTTTATTTTCTGTAGCTATAGATAATTCACTCTTGATGTATAGCAATGTTACTGATTTCTGTATGTTGATTTTGTATCTATAGCTTTGCTCAATTTGTCTATTAGTTCTAATAATTTCTTGGTGGCATCTTTAGGGTCTTCTATATAATATCATGTCATCTGCAGGCCATAGCAGTTTATCTTTCTCTTTTCCAGTTTGAGTAGAAACTGGATCTTTACCTATTCTTTCTTTCTTTTGCATGATTCCTCTGGCTAAGATTTCACATACCAGGTTGAATAAATATGATAAAATTGGGCTTCCTTGTTTTCTTCCAGATTTTGGCTGTCAGCTTATTATATAATGCTTATTATGACAAGGTACATTTCTTCCTGATTTGTGCAGTGTTTTTACCATGAAAGATGTTGAATTTTATCAAATGCCTTCTCTGCATCTATTAAAACGGTCATATGATTTTTGTCCTTCACTGTATTGATGTGGTAAATCATGTTTTTTGGTTTGCACATGGTGAACCAACCTTGCGCACCCAGTCACTTGGTCATAGTGAATAATCTTTTTTATGTGCTGATAATTCAGTTTGCTAATATTTTTTGAGGATTTTTACATTGGTGTTAATCATATGTATTCCTTGTAGTTTTCTTTTTTGTTGTGTTTTGTCTGGCTTAGGTATTAGAGTAATGTTGGTCTGGTAAAAATTCCTTCCTCTTCAACTTTTTGGCATAATTTAAGAAGAAATGGTAGTTGTTCTTCTGTAAATATTTTGTAGAATTGAGCAAGAAAGTCTTCTGCTCCTGGGCATTTTTTTAAATAGAAGGGTTTTTTTAAATTAATGTTTCAATCTCATTACTTGTTATTGGTTTGTCGAGGTTTTCTATTTCTTAACATGGTAAGGTGGATATATGCAGGAATTTGTCAATTTGTTCTATACTATCACATTTGTTGGCATTGTTCATAACAATTGTTAATGATTTTTGTATTTCTGTGGTATCAGTAGTATTATCTCCTTTTTCATCTTTGATTTTTTTTTTTTTTTGGAAATGACATCTCTCTGTGTAGTTCAGACTGGCCTTGAACTCAGTATGTAGCCCAGGTTGGCTTCAAGCTTACAGTGATCCTTCTGCTTCAGCCTCCTCAATGTTGGGGTTATAGGCATGCCCTACCACACCCAGTGACTGAATTAGAAATATTTTTATGCTTTTTATTAGTACATGTTTGTAGTACATGATGTTTATGTATCTTGTGGGGAATTGGTATATGTACATAAAACATTTTAATTGTTTGTGTCATCTTCCTTTCTTCCTCACCATCCATCCCTTCACGCCCTTTCCTTTTTTTGCACATGTTTTCAATACATGTGTTATGGTTTGGGTCTAGATATCCCCCCAAAGCCTCATACAGTCATGGGGTGGGCTTCTAGAGTTTGTGTTGATTCATGGTCCACAGGTGGGATTAAGGGTGTGAGTGCTACACCTGCCCTGGTGTGGGTAGCAGGCATATAAGGCCAAAAAGAAGCTTTCTCTCTCTCTTTGTCTCTCTCTGTCTCTGTGTCTCTGTTTCTCTGTCTCTGTCTGTCTCTGTCTCTCTCTCTCTGTCTTCCTTTGCTTGCTTTTGCTGTGTTCCATAAACAATTGCCCATTCCATGTAATTCATGAACATTGCCCCTCTGCCATGTGCCACCCTGCCTTGGAGCCAGCCAACTATAGACTGAATCCTCTGCAAACTGTGAGCTAAATAAACCTTTCCCCCTTTAATTTTGGGTGTTGGGTATTTTTGTCTTGGCAGTGAGAAAAGTAATAAGACAGCATGTTTGCATTCATTGTGGAGCTGGTACATGTAACATGTCCAAATTCCATTTTTGCCCCTTTTCCTTGCCCTCTCCCCTCCTCACGCCATCTCTTGATCCCCTTGCCTTGGAGAAAGATCTATATCCCTACTTGCCGTTATCTATCTTATTTTGCTCTTTCTTTATACTTTGGGTTTTTCATATAAGAGAAACCATGTGCTATTTAAGCTTTGTGTCTGATTGATTTCACTTAACATTATGGTCTCAAAGTGCATCCATTTTCCTACAAATGACTCAAATTTATCTTTCTTTATGGCTGAGTAGTACACCAAATGCCACATTGTCTTTATCCATTCATCTATTGATGGGCATTCAGGTTGCTTCCAAGATTTAGCTATTGTGAGCTGTGCTGCTATAAACATGGGTATGCATGTATCACTGTAATGTAGTGTCTTTAACTCTCACTCAAAACGAACTTCTGGTTTCATCTCTGGTTTTATTTATATGAATCTACTCTGTTTTTATTACTCAACGTAACTAAGGATTTGTCAATTTTGTTTATCTTTTGAAGAAACATCTCTTCATTTCATTGATTTTTAAATTTTTTTTTCTGTATTTTGCTTATTTCTGCTCTGGTCTTTATTGTTTCTTTCATTCTACTAATTTTGAATTTGATTTTTTTCTTGTTTGTCTAGTTCCTTGTGCCACAGCCATAAGTTGAGATCTTTCTACTTTTTTGATGCAGACATTGATTACTATAAATTTCCCTCTTACTATTGCTTTTCTTGTATCTTCTAGATTTTGTTGTTGTATATTCATTTTCATTTCTTTCATTAAACTTTTCAGTTTCCTTCTTGAATTCTTCATCAATTCATTAGTTGTTCAGGTGCAAGTTGCTTACTTTCCGTGTATTTCTATAGTTTCCAAAGTTTTTCCTCTTTCTGATTTCTAGTTTTGTTGTATCAGGATAAGAAAAGATATTCAGTATGATTATAGTTCTTTCAGATTTCTTGAGACTTGTTTTGTGCCTGTCATATGATTTATCCTACAGAATGTTCTGTGTGCTAGTGAGAAGAATGTGTGTTTTACATCTGTTGCATGGAGTGTTATATAGATGCATGTTAAGTCCATTTAGAGTGGAGTGCAGTTTAGCTCTGCTGTTTTTTTGTTAATTTTCTGTCTTGATGATCTGTACGTTGCTGAAAGTAGACTGTTAAGAGTCCTGATTCTTGTTGTATTAGAATCTGTTTCTCCCATTAGATCTATTAATACTTGCTTTGTATATTTGAGTGCTCTGATACTAGGTACATATATATTTAGAATTGTTATTTTTTTCTTGCTGAATTAACTTCTTTTCTTTATATAATGACTTTCTTGTCTATTTACTGCTTTTGATTTAAAAGCTTCTTTATCTAAAATAAGTATGGCTGCTCTGCTTTCTTTCAGATTCCATTTGGATGGAGTATCTTATTTTTACTGTAGCCATTTTCTAACTTGTTTTCTAGTTTTATTGCAGTTCATCACTTTTTTTGTTTGTTTGTCTCTCATAGTCTTCTTTTGTGGCCAAATGATTTGTCCTAGTAGTGTGTTTTGATTCCTTACTTATTATTTTTTGCTTGTCTAGTATAGGTTTTTGCTTTGCGGTTGCCTTGAAAGTTACAAAAATATCTTTGGACAATAGCAGGCTATTTTGCAATGGTAGTAACTATCTTTCTACTTTCCCATGCTTTCTTCTTACTCATTAATATCTTTTTCAGTTGAAAAAGTTACTTTAGCGTTTCTAGTAGATCAGGTGGAGATAAATTCTTTACATAATTTTGCTATGTACATTTGCTTTTATACCAATTAAGAGAAGAAGCAAGCATGTATATGTTTCATGACTGCCTAATTACCTTCGTTGGTGCTTTTTGTTTTTATGGGTAAACTTAAATGTATATCTGGATTTATTTGTTTTCAGCCTGAAGGACTTCCTTCAGTATTTATTGTAAGGTAAGTTTTCTAGCAAAAGATGTCTCAGTTTTTGTTTGTCTGGGAATGTTTTCATTCCACCATCAATTTTTAAAGATAGTTTGGGTAGATATAGCACTGCTGGTTGGAAGTTTTCTTTCAATAATTTGGGTATGATATCCCACTGTCTTCTGGCACCCACAGTTCAGAAGAAAAGTCAGCTGTTAATATTATCTAGGCTCCCTAGCCCATTACGGTTTCCTTATTTCTTGCTACTTCCAAGATTTTGTTTGTCTTCTGGTATCTTTTAATTTATCTGAATGTGCATTTCTTTGCATTTATCCTATTTGGAATTTATTAAACTTCTTGGTTGTATAGGTTAATATTTTCCTCAAGTCAGAATTTTTTAGTTCTTTGTTTCTTTGAGTATTTCTTCTGCTCCATTTTCTCTCTTCTTTTGCTATGCCCTTTATACATATGTTGTTGTGCTTAAAGATGTCCCATATTTCGCTAAGGTTCTGTTTACTTATTCTCTGTTTTTCAGGTTGTGCAATTTCTATCACTATATCTTTGGGTTCACTGTTTTTCTCTTTTTCCAGTTCAGATCTACTGCAGGGATTCTCTACTTATAATTTAAATGTAAATTTCAGTTACTATACTTTGAATTCCAAATTTTTCATTTGTTTCTTCTTCATAATTTCTCTTTATTGATATTCTTTATTAAAGAGACATTGTTACCATAGTTGCCTTTACATCTTTAGGCTTCCTTTGATTCTTTGAACATATTTAATGGATACTTTGAAGTCTGTTAAATATGGTCTTTGGTTCCTCTCATAGACAATTTCTGTTGTCTTTTGTTTTTTACCTAGTGTATTGATTATACATTTTTGTATCTTTGTATGCCACTCATTTTTAATTGAAAAAGAGATATTTTAGGCTATTTTAGGTTTTGTAGCTCTGGATATTGACTCTATTACTCCTTTTTGGGGGCTTTTTATTGTTGTTTGCTCAGCTTTTGGTTTAGTAATGTAATTGGCCTATTTTAATGAAGTCTGCTTCCCCACACTACCCAGCTTCTGGAAAGACAGTCATTTTAGCAGGACTCTTTTTGTCCCTCTCTCTTCCTAATCTCTCTGTTGACTCCAATTTAACCCCCCCCCAGATGTTGGGATCCACTAATTTCCAGCTGATTGGCTTTAATATTTTGACATTTCTCTGAGAGCATAAATTGTTCTGCCGTCTGATCTAATTAAGTTTCTAATTAAGTTTCAGGTAGTTTTAGAAACCAGACTTCAAGATTTGGTCTGACTCTTCCTAGCTGTCTCTTTCCCCGGGTCTCGTTAGTGACTCAGCTGGCCCACAGTACAGGTTATTGCTATTAAGTAAGAGGAGCTATCGCTCTCCTTTTATTTGCTTACTAGGAAAGTCTCCACTGGTTTTGCAAGATCCCTTAGGCTAGAATTTCTCCCACTCTCCTTCTCTAAATAAAACCAGTTTCTTGGCAGAACTCAATTTCCCTACCTGTTGCCCCTTGGCAAAAATCTCTGAGTCACTACTCTAGGCAGTAAGCAGAGTGGCGGCTTCTGGTCCTCTTAACTTCTCTCACCCAGCACAGAACCTCTGTCCTTCAAGTTTGCTTGAGTGAAGGAGGTTGGGCCCTGGTATTTTCTGTCCTGGTTAGAGCCTTAACACTGTGTGCTGTGCTCCATGAAGGGAATGTCCTTCATACCTCTCAGCCACTCTCTGTGAATTTAGTTTTTTTTCTCAGAGTCGAAGCAGACAGGATGTGCCAGTGGCAGTGTCCTTTTGGTGAGAAATACCTATTGATTTGGAGCTGAGTGATAAAGAGACCTATTTTCTTGACCGTACTAGCCTGCAGTGGAGCATCTGTCAAGCTGGTGTGGGAGGAAGGGAGAGAATAATAGAGCAGGTTGTGGCTCAAATGCCAAACATTCTCCTTGTTCTTTATGAGCTTTAGTACATTTTCTTGAATAAATATTTATCATATGCCTCTACAGCAATTTCTAGAAATTTTAAGTGTTGCTTTTATTGTTCCCATCAGTCACACTGCTGTGGAGCGGGTCCCATGAGCACCTCATGCCACCATCCCCAAAATGGCGCTCTTCATTTCTTTTGAAGTCCTTATATGCCCTTATGTGATCTGAGCCTAAGGTTTTACCACTTTCACATTGTCTCAATTTTAAATCCTGCCTCTTAGAAGCTGTATTACCCAAGGTAATTCACTTAGCTTCTAAGCTTTAGTTTTCTTAATTGCAAAATGAAGATAAAGTCATCTACCCTGCAACGTTGATATGAGGATTAATTGAAGTAATAAGTACAAAGTACCCAGATGGCTGGCATAGTGCCTTATATCAACTTTATTCAGCTTCTACCTGCCAGGCACCAGGTACTTCTCAGGGAAAAAGTGTGAAATAATTCAGGTATACAAAGAACAGAAAACATAGTGTATGTACCCACCATGCAGCTTTAGAAAGCAAGCAGAGATGCAATTCAAGTCCTGTGTATACTGTACAATATTCCTCATTCCTCTCTCCCTCTCAATAGGCAATCAGGGCTGGGGGTGTAGCACAGTAGTAGAGCACTTGCCTGGAATGCACAAGATGCTGGGGCCCAACTTTAGCGATGGAAAAAAAAAAGAGTTTAAGAGAGAACAGAGTCCTAAGCTTGTGTGCTTTATAAAATGTTTGTCAGGAATGTATGAATACTTTGCTACAAATCTACAATACAGAAAAACTCATTCAGAGGCGTTTCCCTCAATGAATACGTAAATGTTCTGTTTGTATAAGGACATATCCCTTCATGCTAGTAAAGTGAATTTCCTTTTGTATTAGACAATTATATGAGTGTATCTTTTTTTCCCTCTGATATGAGAATAAGTCTGGATGAATACTGGAAAGAGATGGTACCTCAAATGGTGGACATTCTGTGTTGTTTATACAGGTTTCTATCTTAACTCTATGAGCAAAAACATTACTATGTTTAACTATATTAGGAATTTGACTTTATACATAATAGTACAGAGGCATTCAACTATTATGATTCAAAATTTGTTACACAACTGAGTTGAAAATTCTCAACTATTTGGGGAATTATAATACCCTATTGACTTGATTTTAGTTAATGTTGTCTCTTTATTTTATTTTATTTTTAGATTTTTTTATTTTATGGGAAAGATAAAAGAAAATTTCAAAATGAAATAACATGAGAATAACAAGTTAGTACATTATGTATTATTATTTTCAAAGAAGTTACTCAGAGTACAAAATATAGGGATAAAAATTCTCCAAATGGCATCAGCACAAATCTTTCTTTTCAATCAATTAAGAGAAACTAGTACTATAAGTATTTTGTATTTTTTTTCTTTTCCCTTCATTCCTTTCCCATTTCTCCCACCCTAGTTCCTCTTTCCTTTGAACAGTTTCTTCCCATTTCACAATATCCCCATGGTTTTTTTTTTTTTTTTTTTTCGGTACCAGGAATCAGACTCAGGACTTTGCACTTGCCAGGCAGGTACTTGTGCTGCTGAGCTGTATCCCCGGCCCCCATTTCACAATATCTATTGAACATTTTGGGCCTTATTCACTCCTTCAGTTTCTCACACTAGGGAGACAATATGATGTTTACACATGTGAGTCTGATTTATTTTTCTTTTGAATATGGTCTCAAGTTGTATCCATGTACCTATCTCAAGTCCATCCTTCTTTATGCCTGAGTAGTACTCCATTGTATAAAAATACCATATCTTTTTTATCCATTCCTCGGTTGATGGGCATTTGGGTTGTTTCCAAGATTTAGCTATTACAAATTGTTCTGCTGTAAACGTGGGCGCACATGTATCACTGTTATATGATGTTTTTAATTCTTCTGGAAAGATACCCAGAAGGGGAATAGCTGGGTTGAATATGACCTCTAATTCTAGTTTTTTAAGGAATCTCCATACTGATTTCCAATGGTCACACCAGTCTACACTCGCACCAACAGTGGAGAAAGGATCCTTTTTCCCCACAGCCCCTCCAACATCTTTTATTCGTTGCTTTCTTGATGATAGCCATTCTTTCGGGGGTGAGATGGAATCTCAGTGTTTTAATTTGCATCTCTCAAATGACCAATGATGTTGAACATTTTTTTTCATGTATTTATTTGCCATTTGTGTTGCTTTATCTGAGAAGTGCATATTCATCTCATATGTTCATTTTTCGATTGGGCCTTTGAATTTGGGGGGGCTGATGTTTTTCAATTCTTTATATGTTCTAGATAGAAGTCCTTTGCCTGAGGGACAACTGGCTAAACTTTTTTCCCCACATTGCGGGTTGTCTTTTTAATCTGTTGGTGATTTCTTTTGTTGTGCAAAAGCTTTTTAATAAGATGAGATCCCAGTTGTTGATTCTTTGTAGTATTTCTTATGTGATCTGGGTTTTGTTCATGAAGTCTCTGCCTATATCTATGTCGTCAAGACTCTATTTATTTTCTCTTCCAGTAAATTTAGTGTTTCTGTTTTAATATTTATATCTTTGACCCATTTTGACTTTAGTTTAGTGCATGGTAATAGACATGGTTCTAGTTTTAGCCTTTGACATGTGGAAAGCCAGTTTTTCTAGCACCATTTATTAGAGAGACTGTGTTTCTTCCAGTGAATATGTTTAGCCCCTTTGTCAAAGATAAGGTGGCTGAGTGTGTCCATATCTTCTAATCTGTTCCCTTGAAATGATGATAAACTCCTAGGAGTCTTCATCCCATAGTACTCAATTTCTAGCTTCTGAATTATTTACTTGTAAAGAATAAAACTTAAATGACAAACCTTAGAGTTTTTCTCATGTGTGTGCTTCTAGTATAATCTCTGCTAATTTGCATGCATTTCTTAGTAATTTAGGCAAGCAATAGTTGAATGAGATTCACAGAAAATTCAGTTTACAATCTTTTTTTCATGAAGGTTCTGCTGAAATGGAGACAGTAGTAGATTTCTGTTCTGCTCACTCTGTAACGCTCAGGTGAACATCTTCGTTTCGTCTGTAGGTGGCAATATCAAACAAGAAATGCTTGCCACAGTTGGCCATGAGAAGGCCCCCAGCCTTAAAAATGTATGAATGCGTACAGGTGCCTTTTTAAAACTGCAGAACCGTATTCATGTTGCCTATACTTGAGGATATAATCAGAAACCACCCTTGGCGTATCACCATATTTACATACATTCGAGTGGCTGCTCTAGTCTATTTGCTATCTCCTGGGTGAGCTCTTTTGGGATTTCCCCTTTCTCTCCCCTGCTGACTTGCTAAGTAAGGTAGCTTCTGTCTCTTCCTGGGAATAACTTCTAACTTACAGAAATACCCACTTCTTCCCCATGCTTTGGTGTATTGTCCTTCCTTTGCACAAGGGAAAAGGGTTGAGAGCTGGGAGAAGAGGAAAGAGTTGGCACTAAGACAGATCTGGAACTCACTTCAGTCTTTTGCAGTGACTGCCACAAACACCCTGTGTACTTTTCTTCTTTTTAGCTTTAGTTACCCTCTGTATTGCTTTTATTGCACTTGGGTTGTTTTATAAATGTCTGTGTGTTTGTTAATATGGTTTCATTCTTTTATCTTTAAAATTAAAAAATAATAAAGAAAAAAAAGAAAAGTCCAGAAAGCTGTGTATTTGCTTCAGGGCAAAGAGGCGTAAGAAAAATTCTGAGCCTTGATTCTGGATTTTTTCCCCCTGTCTTAGAGGAACTAGCAAAAAGAGTGAGATCAATCACAAATAAAAAGAGCTGACCGCTTAAACTTGGGAACTGGATAAATCATAAAGGGAAAATAGGGACCCACCCAATCCAGTATATGGGGTGCTCCTGAGATTTTTCCACTGGCTGGAGGCTGAGGCCTCCCAGCTCCTTTTGCATCATCTCCTCTTCCCAGGCGCAGCAGCTCCCAAGAAAGTCTTGGGTGAGGAAGATATAAGGTAGATAGGAGGAACCTTTGACTCTCTGGCAGATTCTTCATTATTCCAATTAGGAGTCTATCAAAAGATTTAACAGGAACACTTACATGAGATGATTAAACTCTGTAGTGTTACTGTGATATGCAATGATTTTCTCTAGATTTCTAGCCCAACTGAGAACATACCAGAGCCTTATCCACCAGGTATTCTGCAAGATAAATAAATATATGTTGAGTTTCAAATAAGCCTGCTCCTGTTGTATCACATGACATATACAGAACACATTAAATTGGAACAGTAAGTCTTAACCCACTGCTTTTCAAACAGGCTGTTTAAAATTAAAAATGAACTTTTAAGAAAGATTGGTATGCAATTTGGCACTAAACTTGTGTGTAACGATATTAGTTTGTGTGTTAAACTTGTTTGGCTAAGTACCAAGTTAGCCTTTAGGAAAAAACTCAAAATATTTAATAAGCCTTAAGGTTTGAGTGCTGCATGAAAAACAGTAACAAAGTACCCAAAGCATTAACTCTTAATTGCTGTAACTCAGGCATTAATTAGAATAGCATGTTAAAAATGCAGTCAGCATTTAGTCGTGGAAATAAAATGTAAGATTTGTTTACCAAATTGAAAAGAAATTAGGAAAGTGATTTTTCTGCCAGTAATATTTCTACACAAATACACACTCCAAATCCAAGTTATTTTCCTAATTATATTTTATATGTGATGGATTTTTCAAACAATTTATGCATTTTATGCTCACAGTGGGAAATTAAACATCAATCAAATTTCCATTAAGTTGGAAATCACGCGTGCTGGTAGTTTTTAAAAGATGAGATTCTAGCAAGGTATTTGTCTTATCTCAGAATAATAATAATATGATGGTGATGTATTTATTGACTGCTTTAAAGTTTACAAATTCCTTTCCTGTAGAGAGCAAGGGGGATGTCTCATTGAAAATCCTGAGGCTTTGGCTTCAAACCTGGTATGAACCCCACCTGAGCTGCTTTCTACTTGTCCCTCCTGAGCCTCACATTTCTCATCTGTAAAATGGATCCTAGCACAAAATAATAACCTTACAAATTCTGCTAATTTAATCCGCATGGTTTTATTAGAGAGTAGGTTTTATGTCTTTTACATTTAAGGTTCAGGCAACTCATCCAGGGTCACCGAATCTGTTTTATGACTCCAAAGTCCAGGGCATTTCCTTCCCCTCAGCTGCTTCTGGAACAGAACTGTGAAAACTGATAAATACACAGCAGCAATGGTTCCAGTAAGAGAGTTATTCCCAGCCCCTTTCTTCCTGTGACGTAGGTGTGTGGCCACATGACTGAAGGCTGCTGGGATGTTAATTGAAACCCCATCCTTTCCTCCTGCTGCTCACAGAAGCCCAAGGACAGAGAGTGTTTATTACTAAAAGAGATCACCTGCACCCCACGCTCTTCCCCATCCCCAGTACTTGATTACTAATAGTGAGTTCCTTTGAACACACTCCACAACCTATGGCAACACACCACAGCTTGGAACCACTGCACAAAATGCACTCTTGGAAGAATAAGGAGGCCACTTTTTAGTAGGGTTCTCCTGTTGGGAGTGGGGAGGAAGGGTGGTGAGGTCCATAGGAGTCTAAAAAGTTAAGATTTCAGAGGCATTCAAAAGTTTTAGTAAGAAAGCAATTGAACTGGAGTGATGGTCTGCAGGCCCGTCTACAGGCAAGAGAGTCTGGAAGCCTGGAAAGCAGTTGGCCTATTGAGGTGAGCCCGATGGGATGCACTGAAGGCCTGGACTTAGGGGGCAGCAGAATAAACAGATCAGAGGAGGCTTGGAACCGGCTGGATGTGCATGAGCAACCAAGAAGGTCAAGGGGCCAAGGAAGCAAACAAAAGTTTCAAAATATGTTGTCTGTTAGAGATTAGGCTTCTTAGGTTTCTTTCTCAAATTATATTTCCCTTAAATGATTGTTATAATGACCTTGAGGTCTTAACACCCCTTGGTCGAGAAAAGACAATCTCCAGGAGTATTAAAGGGCAGAAAAAACAGCAGCTGAGGATTAGACATTACAGGACATAGTTGACAAACTATTAGACTCTTTCCCAAGTTGTTGCCTTCTGGAAATATTTATGTAGCCTGCAGCACTGAATTCAGATCTTAGGCCAAGTGACTTTGTGGTTAGGCTTGCAAACCTGTTACTACGTGAAGGAATGACTTTATTGAAGATAATTACAAGTGAGTGCTCAGTGACAGCATTAAGAAAATAGATTTTTTAAACCATAACTTATATTAGCTGGTAGACTGTACATACCATCCTCCTGGGTGCAGGATCCTTAAAGGTAGATTTTTTTCTTTTGTTCACTGCTATACCTCCATCAGAGAAAAGAACATGTCATTTAGTAGGTGCTTAATGAGTAAGTGTCGAATGAGTAAATGATCACAGGGATCACGAATGCTGGGTACAGGGCTGATGCTCAAGGAGTGCTGCGTACAGGCTGGTTGCATTGAGTTGGAATAAATTCAACAGCATTTGGAACAGTTAATGCGCTTTTTGTTTTTGTATTGTAAATGGTACGATAAAATGTTAGATGGATAATTCTGTACATGGGGCATTCAGCACTAACAAAACCACTCACTTTTTTGCTAGTGATGAGCTGGAACAGTTTATGGAAAGCCAAGGTGCATCCAGCCCAGGTATCCTCATTTTAACCACAAGTCTCAGCAAACCATTCATGCGACTAGAGAAGTACGTTACTCTCTTGCAAGAGCTGGAACGGCATATGGAGGTAAGAGCAGGCAAATTTTCCAACCTCCCCTACTGAGTCTGGGACTCTGCTCTAGGGGCAGAAGCCAATCTGCCTCCGAGCAAGCCTTGCTAAGGATTCAGAAACTGTCTTGGCTTCGAAGTGTGCTTGACCTGACCCTCCCTCTTCCCAGGCTTCTAGTTTCCCTCTGTGTGCTACAAAACAAGATTTCCCTTCTTGCCTATCAAATATTCACCATCCTTCATCGTTTCCCCTCTTCTGTTTCAAGCCTCGGTCACGCTGCTTCCCTCACGTCAGTGTTTACTTGTTGACTTAGGTTTGCTTTTACATTCGCATCTAGATGAAATGAGCTGGTGGTTTAGTCCAAATCAGACCTTTAGAAACCTCTGTCTTTCTGATATACTAGCCAGTGTTATTGTGAGAGGGAAAGCAAACCGACATGAACAAATACGAAGAGCCTGTTCACTCTGCACGTGAATATTTACCTCTAGACCACGGTGATTGGTTGGCTTTCTGATGCTGGATCACAATGGAAGGTTTTGGTATTCCTTAAAGATTAACAAACGGATCCAATGTCATTGTATCTCTCTACATATCATTGTCCCCCGTTTATGAACTTACAGCTTATTTGTAACAGTTGCAGTGGGACTATAATCTTTCCTAAATATTAGGATTTGCAAAGAGGCCTGATAATTGCATTTTTTCATTAAGAACCCAAATCCTCTTGTGATTAAAAACCAGTCAGCAGGGAAGGCGCCTTGAGCCGTCTTTTTGCGATTTGTGCGTGGGCTCTGCAAGTGTGGGTGCAAGAGGAGGGCCCGCTGAGGGAGGCGGCATTCACCCCAGTTGCTCTTCCTGTGTCTGGGGAAAGGTTTTGAGGTTTGAAAAGGGTTGATTATCTTTAAAGAAAAAGGTTGCACACTGCCAGGCTTGTCAGCGTTTGTAAGGATCGAAAAGCATGCACTCCGAGCAAAACCACATTCTCAGGGTATTCGCCCTACCTGAGAGCTGGAGGCAGTGAGGAGCGGGTGAGCACAGCCTGTCGGAATGAAATTTCAGTTAGGGCTCTGGAAGGTGTCGACCCGTGGATGCCTTTCCATAAGCTCAACCAGTTTGCCCAACCGTTTGAGGTTTGCCCCTCCTTGCTTATCACGAAAATCCAGAAACTAGTGGCCTCGGTTTCTGTTACTCCTCAGTGCCGAAGTACAAGTATGCATTCAATCTGAAGAAGTAAAAAAAAAAAAAAAACCAGAAAACACAGGCAGTAGATGTTCTGCCAGCCACGGTCCTCTGTCTCAGCCTTCGTCGTGGTGGAGCTTTGCCTCCAGCCCTGCCTCCGCTTGGTCACACTGTCTTTGGGTGCCTTCCATTGCCATCACCAATAGTCCACCGTCTTCATGCTGGTTCACCACTGGCCAAGAGGATCTCTCCAGGTTTCTGGTTATGCGGCGTGATTGCAGATAGTGGTAGATTGGAAGCTGGAACTCTCAGCTGTCAGCTGATTGGGGTAGGGATAAATTTGACTGTGAAGGAATGCTTGCTTGCTTTGCATTGCCAATACCATTCTTGGCTTGGAACAGACTGCTATTCTGCTCAGTTGTGTGTTTGCTCCCCCGCCTGGTTGAGCAAATTTGGTTTTCTCATTTCTCCAGCTGAGTTCCAGATACCCCCAAAGTCATGCCCTTATACACCCCATGTACCTCTGTGCTACATGACCTAAGGATCTCCCCCCGAACAATTATTTAATCACTGTGTTTGCTATTAAGTAGTTATTATCAAACTACAACAGAAATCCGGAAATGAGAACTCTTCTCTCAACAACCACACCTACAGTGTTGCTACTATGGTGTATCACCAACTGTCTGAAAGGTCAATTGCATGACAATTTAAGGATTAAAAAACAGACCCACATTTGGAATACAGTACCTCTAATTATTAGGTGATTAAGAAATTTTCTTTCGGTTTACAGTTCTATGAAATTTAACAGAGGTATAATTTCATGTTGTCACCACAATTGAGATACAAAACAATTCCATCATACCCCCAAATTCTCTCTTGCTAGCCTTTTGTGACCACACAGTTCTCCCACCCCTATCCCCTGGCAACTGATGATCCTCTCTCCTCTAATATTGTTTTCAAATGTATTCCTTTGACAGGATACTCATCCAGATCATCAGGATGTTCTGAAAGCAATCGTAGCTTTCAAAACTCTCATGGTACGTGATGTTAAAAAACTATCATTCTCCAATTTGTGTAGTACTTTGTTCATGAAAGAGTGATTCGTGTGTAGTGTATCTTTCCTTATACAAAGGTCTTTAGAATGGAAACAGTAAGCTTTCCTGACAGCATGGCTGTGATTGCTTCATTTAATTTTGTCCTCCAAAAATCATGCTTGCCTGTGAAAGGTTGCCAGGCTGAGGGTATAAAGCAATCACATTTGAAGTCTTGGCCACATTAAGCATTGGTGTGTAGGTGGGGGGTTTCCTTTCGTCTCTTTATCTTTACCCCTGTTGCTTACCCTCTGTCTGTGTAATTCGTCATTCACTGATTGGCATCAATACTGGATTCAACTATTTATGTCAAAAGACCTAAGTTTATTCTTTGCATATGAAAAAAATCCTTTACAAAAGGAAAAAAATGACATAATCAAAATACAATTGCTTTATATAGATTGCTACCAAAGGTATCTGAAATCTTAAATCTTGAGTATCATGGTTAATATGTCTTCTTGAACCCACTGGTGTAAAACCACTTGCTGCTGTTTTAGAAGGTGGTAAAACTTTATTTTGGGGTGATGGATTAAGCTTAGCTCCATTTTTTGACATTTCTGTAGCATCCTCAGTGACTTGGAACAATGCTTAGTTATTGATCACTGCTGTAAGCTTGTGATGGAGAATTCACCATCTCCTCATTTTTAGTTCTGTTGAAAGATCAGCAACTGATGTGTCTATCGGTAAAAAGCAAGTTGAAGACCAGGGTAAGGTGTTAGATTAAAATGACTACTGTTGTGAGCCAAAACAGTCAAATACTGGTAGATTTAGATGGCTTGACCTAACAGAACAGTTCACCAAAACCCTTGGCATTTATTATGGTTTGTGTCTGTTCTATTTTTCCTATGTAAATGGAATTTAAAATCCCTCTTTAAAAAACTATATTTCTGATCATGTTGTAAAACTTGCTTTGATGACTGAAGTAAATTTATTCCCACTTATTGGTGCTTAAAATATCTATATAATGAATTTATGTCTCCAAGCTTCCATTTAGCTGAATGAAGCAGCAGAGTTTTTATAGAAAAAGCACTTCCAAAATACTATGACAGTACATTCATTTGGAAACAGTAACATAACTAACCATATGCTTATTTCTGTATTTAATTTGGAATGAATGTTAAATGACTCTAAGAGAACTTCACACGTTCTGAAGCAGAGAGTTAAATTATATATAGTGTTCCCACTCCACATAGTATTGGCAAACTAAATTATTTCTTGGTTTGAATTTTCAGTTTAGCATCATCAATTCAGCTTTATCTCTTTGCTCCAGTCATTTTAGGAATAAGAATTAATTTAGTATTTTTATAGCACTCTATTGTTACTCCTGAAACAGAGTAAAGGGTAGTGCATATGTCTCATTATAAGCTCACTTTGATTCACTGGGGCATAAAGAAAGAATTTATATTCTTTTTGCCAGTTTCTTTTTTTTTATAACTCTTGAAGTCTTTTTTCTCCCCCTTTGGGTTTTGTAGTTGGTATGGTGCTTGCCTTATTGGAAAATGGGCATGTGTTGGAAAAATGAAATTATTTTGCAAGTAAACCTATATTTACCCAAAGATAGACAAGGTGGAGAGGAGCTAGGGCCGAGATACCAGCTAGCAAATCCAAATGTACCAATTATGCTCCTGGCCCTGCATGATGTGATGATTCAACTGCTTATCTTCCAAGATTTCTTACAGACAGGGAAAAACAAACCGTTTCTATCATTTCATCTTGATGCTCTGGTACAATGAAAAAGAGCCCTTTCTTATACAACTTTTAAGGGTGCAGAGCTAGAAATGGGGAGTAGTAGATCTTTTTGTCTGTCAGGATAGGGCCTGGTCATGAGATTCAGGATGAGCAGTAGGGAAACTCAGTGGGAATCTGAGAGTTAAAAGCATATCTTACTTTGATCTTGTTTTCGGTCTCCTAACCATCACAGGTCTGTTTCATAAGCATTCCTGTTTCGTTATGTTCCCTTGGGTCCTGTAGGGGCAGTGCCAAGATCTGAGAAAGAGAAAACAGCTGGAGTTGCAGATACTTTCCGATCCTATTCAGGCATGGGAAGGGGAGGATATTAAAACCTTGGGAAACGTGATCTTTATGTCACAAGTAATGGTGCAGTATGGAACATCTGAGGTAAGGTATTTCAGATCAACACTGTTTCTTCTATCTTTCATAGTTTTTTTCCTTTACTTGTCTGTTTATCAAGGTCAAGTGCTTGAGCATTCAACTCAGAAACTGAACACCTTTTCTTTGGCCAACATGGTGGTAGGTGCTATGGGAGAAGGGAAAGAATAAGCCACAATCCCCACTCTCAGAGAACTCATTAAAAACAAATTAAACACAAGCCCCCTGTGGAAAACAACCAGAAAGTCAGTGTTAGATTGTACAGCCTCAATAGTGTATGCGTAGAAACACAGAGAAGGGAGAGACCAAGAAGGCTTTACGGTGACAGAATTGAGGAGCAGGGGGGCCACAGAAAGTAAAGGGGAGGATAAGGAAGGTAGACAACATTTCTGTCTCAGGAGAACAAGAATGTGGCTTTTTTCCCCATAAGACACTAAAGAACCTAGACGGTTGGGATCAGAGGAAGCATTTTTGGCATAGTGAAAGAAAAGGTTGAAATAGGTTAGGAGAATCCTTAGCCATACATCGGGCTAGAGGAGTTCAGATTGACACAGCAGATGATGGAGAACAGTGAAAGAGCCATAAGCGGCAGAGAATCATGACACGTAACCTGACAACCGTATGTGTCAGAATGAGACCAGAAGCAGGAAGGAAAGCTGGCGTGGGAAGTGAGGAGTACCCCAGGCATCGGGGAGACAGAGGGAACAGAGCAGAGAGGGCGTCTCTGGGGCATATTTAGTTGGGAAAGTAGCAGGAAGGGATGGCCCATGGGTTCCAGGAGATGACACATGCCATTTTCTGCCTGCTTTCATGGAACTGTAGATAACCAGGTGGAGGTATCCTGTAGGTCACTGTGAAAGTGGTATGGAAATGTAAGGGAGACGCAGACATTTCGATGTCCATGACAGATGTGCCTCCCTGTGAAGGAAATACCCAAAGAAAAGCAAAGGGCTGAAGATGGATTATTTCTCTTAGGAAAGGGCCAGGGCAAGTGAGAAAGGTTGATTATGTCACCTAGTATGATTTATCAGGTGTTAGAATTGTCCCCCTCTCCCAAACAATCTTCCTATAGTCCATGGCATGCCTCTGGCAGAGATTCATTACTTTGGGTTAACAAGCAATCTCATTAGAAATCCGCATATCCTGGGGAATGTTAATGCACTGAGTCTACTAGTCATTCACATGCTTGAGTTAAACCCCTTGGGTGAAAGGAGAGGAATCAGGGCCAGAAAAAAAAGACAAAAGGGCAGTAGAAGAGAATCAAGGGATTGTGGTGTCCTGGAAATTCCTGGAGGAGCACTTGAAAGTGGTCAGCGAGCTGAGTGCTGCAGGAGGTTCATAGGTCAAGGAGCATGAGGGCCAAGAAGAAGCCATTGACTTTTGCTAGAAGGCTGTTATTGATGGTTTTGGGAGAGTGGTGGGGAGTGCGGTTAGGGAAGGATCAATGGGGAGACGATGAAGGCAGTGAGCAATCTGACAATAAAATGTCAAGAAACATGATATTACCTATAAGGAACCATATGGGGTGAGCAAGGCCTTTTAGGACAGAAGATGTGCATATGTTAAAGGCAAAAGAGGAAAAGCTGGTAAGATAGGAGAAGCTGCTGATGGAAGGAGGAGGGGAGATGTCGGTAGAAGAAAACTAGACAAGAGAAAGATTCCGGAGTGCCGAGCACTTGTTAGAACAGTTATTCCTCTCAAATGGGAGGAAGGAGCTGGGACAGGAATGAGGATCTGAGCATGGATGCCAAACGGAGTTTTTCATCTACTAATTGCATGTCTATTTAAGGGCTCCGGAGCAGCCCTCGTGTGTTAAAGTTCCTTCTGTAAGATATAGTTAGCACTAATGCACCGTGTATCTCAAAAGAGCTAGAAGATTTTGCATGTACTCACCATACACAAATGATCAGTGCTTAAGATGGTGGACATGCTCATTATGCAGACTGGATCATTACACAGTACATACACGGATTGAAATGTCATCTTTTGCCCTATAGATGGGTATAATTATTATGTGTCCATCAAAAAAACCCCATGAAATTAGGCTAGGGATATAGCTTGAGTGAAGAGTGTGTGCTTAGTATGCTCAGGGCCCTTCGTCTGACCCCCAGTGCCACACACATGTGCACACAAACACACACACAATCACACAAAGTTTTAAATTAGTGTGTATTTGTGTTACATAATAGTTACATTCATACTGAGGAATTGCTACATAGATGATCTTGATCATTTTGGTTCCCTTATCCTGCTCTGTGTCCTCCTTCCTCCCCCTCCTCCTGATCCCTTCTCCTCACCAAAAAGTCTGCCTTTTTGTTTACTATAATCTCTCCTTTATTTTACTCTTTTTTTTACTTACCTTTTAGGTTTCTCATGAAATATTTAACTTTTTGTATCTGACTTCTTCCACTTAACATTATGGTCTCAAGTTCCATTCATTTTATTGCAAATGACATGATGTCATCCTTTATGACTGAATAATATCCCATTGTTGCAGAAAATATTAAAATGCATTTCACTTCTTTGTTTGACATGAATATAACAATTATCTTATTCTTAATTATTAAAAATAATTTTATGAATGAAAATGTAACATAGAGCACAATAATAATTAAATGGAGTATTAGTATGAATATTAGTAACTTAGAGCATAATCAATGTTCTACCACTTGAAAACTGCTTCATTTTGCTACTTTTCAAGTAAAATTATATTTCTGTTTTGTGAACCTAGAGATTTATTTTGTGCCCGTGACTAGCACAGCACACTGGTGCATAAACTGTGTGACTGTTTGGCTTACATACTTTGCAAACAAGCCTGGCTGTTTGTGTTTAACTGTTATGTGTAGGAAAGAGAAAAGTATTGCAGATATATGTTTATGTCAAAGTGAAATTTAACTAGTTTTCGGCTCTAAGTTGGATAACTTAAAAAAATCACCATTAATATCTCAGTTGGTTCTGTAAGACCTGTATTGGAAAGTAGTGATTCCAGAAACTCTTAGCAAAAATAGTCTCTGTTTAATATTTTTTATTCTACTTCAGGACAAAGAGGAACGGTACCTTATGTTGTTTTCAAATGTCCTGATAATGTTATCTGCAAGTCCTCGGATGAGTGGCTTCATCTATCAGGTGAGCTGATTTCATATAAAACAAGTAACAGGGCTCAAAAGCAGGCTTCTGTGCAGATATCATATCTTTACTACAGCACTAAAAGCTCAAGCCAGCAAAGGCGAATGTTTTGACCCTTCCTTATAATTAAACAGCTTATAAGAACAGATGTTCCTTAGATCAAAGACCTTTGTGCTACAATAATGAGTTTGTCCTGAATATCCACTGCTCTGGTTACAAGCTAGGTTTTGAATACATAAATAGAAATTTAAGTCTATGACTTGATAAATCAGCAGTAACATCGTACGGGCCCATATCATTATAACTGAGAAAATACAAAGCTGGCACCTGCCTCCATGCTTGTCTTATTGCAATCACATCACATGCTTCAGGTTTCTAAGATACAAGTCATTAAATTCCTTTGAAAATTAACCTTCCTTCAGTCTGTTCCCAAGATACAGAGTATAAGTTATTGCTGCCTGGTGTACCCTGGCCTGGCTATCAGATTTTCATAAAATTTGACCCTTTATTTCATTTATTGATTCATGTGAAAATATACTAGAAAAATAAACTCTTTTATAAATCCTGACCTTATGATTTAGGATGTGTTAGGCAAAGACAACCCGCTTGCCTGCTGTTTTCTTGCCTGATTAAAATTTAGAACAGGGAAACATTATCTATTGGCAGACTGGAGAGATATGTCTAGCCATCATTTAACAATGATTCCTGAGGGGAGCAGAAATTCTAAGAGAAATGCATAGGTATAACTACAGAATTGATGAGAATGTTCTCTTTTTTTTCTGGTAGGGAAAAATACCAATAGCAGGAATGGTGGTGACTAGATTAGATGAAATTGAAGGGAATGACTGCACATTTGAAATCACAGGTGGGCAATTTTTTCCTTTTCACATAGCTGCTTCAAATCTTTCTTAGAATGAAATGGACTTTAAATAAATAAATGACATTATTTCTACTATATAATCCATGAGAAAGTTCTAAATGCTATGGCACAGTGCGTTCCACTTCCTGTGATAACTAAGGAATGGTGCCAGAGCAGAGAAGTTTCCCAGTTGTTCCAAAACCTCCACTTTGCCTTTAGTTTCAGTCTTCTCTTATAGAAGAGCTACTTGTGAGAGCGAAGGAATAACAAAATAGGTTGATGTAAACTTAATTTTCTTTGTCTCATCTATTCTCTGATGCCAGAGGAGCCAAAGATGTACACTTTTATCAGAGATTTTTACATCAGCCTGTGAAATTAGCATGACTTGGTTCTGTTCCTAAAAAGTGCTGAGAAACCGTGGAACTTGCTTCACAGATTGAATAAAATGTCAGGTCTTGATAATGCTCCTTGATATTTTGGTCTATTATCCCTTTTTAAAGCTGGTGTAATTTACAGGTAATGGCTGCACTTTTTGCATTCACTCAGCACTGCAGCTAAGACTGGGTTCGTGGGCCCTGGCATTACGGGCACCCTTCTTTCACAGTAAAAAGCCTGAGGTTTGGTATATTCCCAAAGATTGTAACCAGTCTTAGTTGGACCTTTTTTTGACTTTGATATTAGGGAAATTAGTACAGTATCCTCATTTTAGTCTATGAAATAGATACACTATGTGCTTAAATTTTCAGGTTGTATGTGTATTTATGAGGTGAGATTTTAAATTACTTCTGAGATTCTGTAAACAGTAGAAATCACGGATGTTTATTTTTATAAGCCAGACATGAGTATTTATTTACTTTATTATCACTGCATATATATTCCCAATATAGAAGTTTGAAAGGGTTATCCCATAGGTATGAAGATCCCTGAAAATAGGCGCTCAACTCCTGATTACATGAAGTAGATTTATGAATGATACAATCTCAAGGTTCTTCTTGTGTTCTCTCAAATATTCATAATTGGTGGCACAGGTAGCATAGTAGAGAGGATTGTGGTCCACTGCAATAACAACCAGGACTTCCAGGAGTGGTTGGAGCAGCTGAGCAGGCTGACCAGAGGGCCTGCATCTTGCAGTTCATTATCCAAAACATCGTCATCATCATGCAGTGCTCATTCCGTAAGTAGACCTTTTTGTTCTGACCAGGGATTCTTGAGGATTTTGTCTGATTTTGCCTGCTAAATACTTACAGGAAGCAGCAAACACACCCTTTGTGTCTGGGGTGTGTATCTGTAGATTTTGAAGTACAGTTAAACCTCACTAATTCTAATTTCTCATTGTGAGGCTCATCCAGATTAATAAAGTATCACTTAGAAATATCTGATTTTGTTTGACAATATTCAGATACTCCAGCTAACTGCTAGCGAAGTGTCTCTAACCAGAAGTTCTGCTAAATATTATAATGATAAACAAGACTTTTTTAGCAGCTGTTATTCTCATGTTAATAACATGCTATCCAAACAAGCAGCTTACTTCCCTAAGTACCTAAACATCTCCATGTAACCTCACTCATGCCATTACATTTGCTCAGTAACTTCTTCCAATTATAAATGTGTAGTACTGTCTGCTTCTGAGTTATCACCGACTTAGAAGTCATGGAATCCGAATTGATGAGATTTTACTGTACTTGTTGGGTGAAATGGAAGGTGTGCTGTGTTGTCTGTTAACACTCAAACCTGTGATGCCAAAATCCCTGTTTGAGTGCGTTGCGTGTTGTGGTAGAATATGGACTTTGGCATCAGTCTGGGTTCATATCTTGTCTTTGTCCGTTACTAGCGAGTTACTTCACTTTGCTGAGTCTATGTTGTAGGCTGCTCTGATGGAATACCCTATTTAAGCACCTATTGGAGTTCCACGCACATCACTGAACTCGTGTTACCTATTACTCCACTCTCCTCCCCTACAGAGGAGAAAAAAGTCTGACTTTAATAAAATTGCAGGACAGAGAGGGAGGGAGAGAAACAGGGGGAAAGCATAACAACAGTATCAAGGGATGGTGAGTCAATTTTGGTGCTTTTCCTTAAAGACACCCTCATCTTGAGTGGGAAGTGCTGGCTCTCAAACTAGAGACTTGTTTTTCCATCTTTGCCTTTCTGTGGCTGGCTTTGCTATTGTTGTTCTCTCACGGTGTGGCACAAGGTCGGGGTCAGGTGGCAGATTGCCGACATCTCATCAGACATTTTCCCAGTCTTTTAGCTCTACTGGACTGCCCCGAGGACCCTTGGAGCCTCCTCAAATTATAAAACCGTGGAGTTTAAGTTGTCTACGACCTGCACCTCCACTTAGACCATCAGCAGCACTAGGTTATAAAGAGGTAATTTTGCTACATATGGTATAACATGCTTCTGACAAAGCCGATTGTGTAGCTTATTGCAAATCATTCTGTCACAATGTGCTAGAATTTATGAGAGGTGGTAGTTGTCGGTCAGTCCTGAGTTGTTAGACTCGGTGATATTTTATTTCCTAGATTTCCATTCCTCCTAGTCCCTCTACGAATATTTGTCAAATATCCACAGGATTTATGTGCATTCCCTGATTTTCCCTTGTCTCCTCTTGAAGCACCTCTGCTTTACCTTTACATAATTCTGATAATTCTTAAATTAATTAACTACACACATCTTAAACCAGAACCACTTCATTTGGAATGAATTTCCAGCTAAACCGACCCAGCTGTGCATTTTGTAGCACTGTGATCTATTAAACCAAATCAGGAAAGTGCTATGGGACGAAGCGCTGAGTCCAAACTGTGAAAGTGATATTTGCTATAGTAGGAAAGGGAAAAGAAGTTTAAAAAAGGAATATCTTCTTAAAGAGAGGCTTCTCAGCAACAACTGTAGAGGACAGCTAATATTCGGGCAGTGTGGGGATTTCAAAGCTGTTGTTTCTCCTCTCAAAGTTGAAGTCAGGAAATGTCAGTCACTATCTTCCATAACCGGGTAGAATGTTACCTTTTTCATCCAGTGAACTTTCCCCCTCTCACCTGCTCCTAATTGTTTCAGATTTCAGAAAAGATGCTCATTTGTGAATTAACAGTTCTTTAAATAGGTTTCATTGAGTGAAGAATGAGTCTGTGACAGTTGTAAGATGAACCTCAGAATTATGATGCAAAGGCAGCGTATAGTTTCCTATCAAATGTGTGTTTTTTGATGAATGGTGCAGACTTAGCTCAGTTTTGAGTGCGTTTCAATTTAAAGCACCATGCTTCTGCTTCCACTCATTGTTGCCTACAGGTCTTAGTGCAGAAAAAAATAGAACACTATCTGGACACTGGGGGATTTTTTGACCTTTTCAATTTGGCATGGTAGGAGACGTAGCGCTGAGCTGAATCTTTATTGTGTACCCGTATTCAGAATTCGACCAGGAAACTGTCCTAAGACTTGCTTTGGAAATTGATCTGCAGTTCCTTCAATCATCCAGTTTCTTCTTTGACTACCTAAACTGGGAGTGCCAGTTCATAGTTACCTAGGTTTCATTTTTGATAATGGTTATTTTGTAACTGCCAGTCATTAAATTCAAATTATGGTGAGCTTTGAAGGGTAAAGTTGACTTCATCCTTCACATAACTAATCTATTAAAACTAAGGCATGATCACTTTGTTTCTGCTGGGGGAAGAGAGTTATTAATATATTCTTACTGTAGTGTATATTTCAGTTATTTTCAGCATTTGTTGTTCTGCACAGAACTATATTCTTTGGACTTTTGCATGATGATATTGCACCTGAAACTAATGTGGGAAATGTGATGATGTTCTCTCTGTGTAATTTATGATAACACTAACATTTCAAATGTTGTTTTAGAATTATTGATAAATGGATTTGATCATTATAACCATCGACCTCTCACGCTTATCTTCTCTTTCTTTACATATTCATTTTAGAGGATGTCTTATATCTTAAAGGTAAGGGTAGAACAATATCTTTGGCTTACAGTGACATCATAATGTTGTGCTGTAACCTTTGATGATTGAAACTTTCTCTCATGCTTGTTTCGTCCTTTGTTATAATTGGTGGCTAAAATATGAAGATGCAATTCTGACATGTAAGTACTTTTTCAAAAAGTAGGCTTATGTAAGATATATATAAAAATGTCATCTTATATGTAATGCCTTCAAAGTGCCCACTTTCCTTTTTTTAAAGCAGTTTTTGTCCTGTTATTTTGCCACATGTGAGTTTCTCATATCTCTTTTCAAGTCTAAGTAAATCACTGTGGCTAAGTAAAAGAAATTCTTGTTTCATATATTTTAAGGTAGTAATTATTATCCATGCATCATGGAAGATTATGGTAAGGTAATCATGAGGGTTTTCCCCCTAAGTGTAAGATTACAATCTGTTCATTGGATATTGGCAAGAAACATTTTTTTCAACTTGTTGGTTATTCATATGATTAAAAGATCAACAATTCCATTGTCTACTAATTAAATATGACTTTATATAGATATACATATATATAGTTAAACTTGGCTATAGATATATTACTCTTAACCCAAAAATATTCATCAGGAAATTCTTCATTTGGCTTTGCTCTCTGACTTTAAGACAATTACTTAGTTTCTCTTCCTTAATTTTTCCATTTTCATTTCCATAAATGAAAATTATATTCTCCTACGTGGGACTGTTGCCAAGGAAAACTCACTGAAATAGTTTTGAAACTCTTAGAGAACTGATAAATATTAGTGGTTACAGTTGTTCCTTCATTCCCTTAGAACCCTGTTCGTAAGAAGCGTCAACCCAGTAAGGAATACTATTATTTTTTCTAGGGTTAACATGCATTACTATCCCTGCAGATGGTACCCTAAAGGCATTGGGCCTTCTAGAGAATCTGCCTAGTCTTCAGTAGACACTCTATTCTTATTCACATCCGTATGGCACTTACGGGGAAGCTGTCATTGCCTCTGTTTTATTTAACCTTGTAGAGTTTGTTGCAGCCATTTTTTATATGTATTCTGTTAAATTTGGTGCATTCCCGAGACTGTCAGACTAAGAGAGAAGCATTCTATTTGATTTCATTTGCTCTATTTTAATTTGAACTTGAGGGAGAATTTTAATTTATTAAGAAATCTTTATCTTTATAGGAGTCCAGTAAAAGCCCCAAAACAATGAAGAAGTTTCTTCATAAAAGAAAGACTGAGAGAAAACCATCAGAAGAGGAATATGTGATTAGGAAAAGTATGTGTTTTGTCCTTTCTGGAAGTTATTTATGGATGAACTAAAATGAGAATATTTTGAAAGCAGATGATTAGAGCAATTTGTTCTCAGCATCATCTGTCATAAAAATGCACGGAAAGGTTTGGTCACCTCTAAGACTCTTAAGTAAACTGCCTCCTGCTGTACTTCCTGTCATCTTAGGCAGACATCATCTGTGTCATTTCCATGATACAGAACATTTCACCCCACTAGAATGGCCCATTTGCTGTGAATGCATTTTTTTCTTAATGTCTGATGCTTGAGATATTTTCCTGTACAGAGATAAACTAAATAAACTTGAAGGCTGAAATCCTATAGAAGTCTCATACTTAGTGACATTCTTAGTTAGCCAAGGGAATTAACCTCTTGGTATCTAGACATGGGGCTTTATTTTGAGATAAACTGCAGTCAGTCAGCCAATCAGTATGTACCTAGTTGCCTCCAAGGCTATGAACAACGTGCTTGGCACACAAGCGAAGGACGAAGTGATGTCTCACAAAAAGGTGGTAGGACTACATCAGTTTAAAATATAATTTAGATCAGTCTTTGCTAGACTACAGCTTCTGCACAGACCTTTCCCACCCCATATTTGAATGGGAACATCAGACTTTTGACAGGATGCTGCCATCCGGGCATTTCACGAGTGAACTGGGGAGAGGAGGCAGGATGAGAGAGATTCAGTGTCTGTGCTGGTTGGTTGAAAAGATGGGTGGTATTAATGGAGAAAGCTTCCTAGAGAAAGAGAACATTGAAATTTAAAGGAGAGGAAAGCAGTGATATACTAAGTGAGAGTTGAGGTCAGTGACAAGCTCGGGGATAGGATTTTGGCCTCTAAAAGATGACTGAGAGGAGCCCCCACACATATTTAGAGCTCTGAGCTTTAGGGGCAGGTTCTTCAGTACTGAGCTCACCAAGGTTGACCCTAGAGCTCTGTGGGGTTGCTGCTACTCTTCTCCATGAGGGCTGGATAGCTCTTTCTCCTGCCATTCAGGACCGCTACTGGTCAGACAAGTCAGCCCTTGCAGTGCAGCGTGCTGCATCATTGTGAGGGGGCAGAGGCATCTCTCTCAGAGAAGTCATTATGAATTGAACTCCACAGGTACAGCTGCTCTGGAGGAGGATGCCCAGATTCTTAAGGTGATTGAAGCCTACTGCACCAGTGCCAATATTCAACAAGGTAATGGCTCAAGGAGGTTCCTGCAAAGTACCTGCTTTCATTTTAAAAAAATTTCTTGGTACATGTTTTCAGCAAATAATGGTTATATTCATTGTAGAGAGTTGGCACATGTATATACCACATCTTACTGTTTTTGCTTTTCCTTCCCCTTCTCTCCTTCCCTCTCGCACCATCTCTTGGTCCCCTTCCCATTTGCAAAGATCTAGCTCCCTGAGTACTTTCTCAAATGCATGATGTTTCTTCTTTGCTGCTCACTACCTCTTAGAAAAACAAAAAAGTGGTGCAGTTTGGGTTGCAGGGTGTGGAGAACAGTGACTTGGTGCAGAGGAGCGGTGCAGGACTGCATCTTTCAGATAAGGTGGTTTTAGCTACCGCACGGTTTGTTTACCCACTGTTGCTTTTCAGAGAGAGACAGAGAGGGAGGGAGGGAGAGAAAGAGAGAGAGAGAGAGAGAGAGAGAGAGAGAGAGAGAGAGACAGAGACAGAGACAGAGAGAGACAGACAGAGAGAGAAGAAAGAAGAGGAGAAGAGAGGAGAGAGAAAAGAGAGGAGAGAGAGAGGGAGAGAAATGCAAGAAGGGAAAAGTTAAAGGTGACGCAAACGAAAAAAAAAATTTTCCTTTGACATACACAGATACCTTTGCCAGCACTAGTTAGGAATTAAAGAGCCCAGAGAGTTCCTGTGTCTGTGAACTGATGCTAATCTCATCTTATAGGCAGGTTTGGAAAGGAAGTCAAAATTACTATCTTTAATCAGCTGCATATTTAAGCAAACAATGCTTCACCAGACTCAAGTTTCAAAGTTGCACCAAAAATCTGGAAATGTAGCTGCACAGCAGGGCTGTTCAAAATGTAAAAAGTCTATCAGGAGCCATCTGGAGATGGTATTAGACTGAACAACTTTCAGGTTATAAACTGAAAGCCAGATAATGTTTTCTAGTGTACTCTGTACTTTTCAAAAGTTAAGTCATATGAATTATGCCTTTTGTCGTTCATTATCATATATATTCAGGATACTTCATGTGAGATCTTCACATGTATGTAAAAATGAATGCCCCGTAATGCTACACTTTGGACAGCCCCTGCCCAGTCATGTGCTAAGAGAGAGGACTTCGCAGGTGGCTTGCTTTGACATATTCTTTTAAAGGAGCACATCTCTAAGGCTCTCATGAGGAATGCGTTCACTGAAAGTACATTTGTCCATGCAGAAGGGATACTTTCCACTTCACAGATAAAACCTGGCTGTGCTTTCAGACACACCCAGCTCAGGGAACAAGTTTCAGGGAGTTAGGAAAGGAAAGTGAGGGTGATTTTCATTATGAAAACTAGGACAGGGATGAGGACAAAGGGACCCTAGAAAGAACATCCCACATGCAAATCTGACCTCATCCCTCCACATTATTTCTTTTTCCCATCAATTGACTCCATGCAGAGGCAAAGGCCCAGGCTGGCGTTTTAGCCCAAAGAGGCATATTTTGCCCCTCTTCTCCCTTTCCTATGTGGGAAAGGTCTAGCGCCATCCTCAGCACGTGGCAGGCCTTTTGGAGCCAGTCCGTCCCCAACCAGAAGTCCTGCTTCCCCAGAGCTGACTGCTGTTGGCTTTTGCTGCATTCATTCAGTCTATCAGTCTTCAGTGCACTATTAAGCACATAAGCTGCGCTATTTCTTGGGGACGGCGGAGACACAGCTCACCTCAGGAAAGCAGGGAGCAGTCAGTCAAGGCAGTCAGTATGCACACCACTGAAAGAGCTCGGCCTGGAAGAGATGAAGCCAGTGACTCAGGGAGACGCAGCCTGCAACATCCGCGCTCTGAGAGGAAGGCTACAGAGTGGGTGGGAAGTGGGAAGTTCAGGAGAACGGTTTTGTCAGGCCCGACGTCCGTTCTGCCACTTCCTCTGTCCCACAGCCTGGAGTCAGTCTGAGCAGAGAGCAGTAGGGACACTGGCTCTTGAGCCAAAGTCCCAAGTGACCCCCCGTAGGACTGTGAAAAGACAGGACCAGAATGTTCCTGTTGAAGCCCTTTGAGCATATCGTGTCCCCAGCAGTTCTGGGCTCAACCTGGTCTTTACTAAAATCACAGAGCACCATAGTGAAGAATGTGGTGTGCTGTGCCTTGGAGATTTTCAGGGATAGAGTGATCACTGGTCAGCCTTTTGCTCTGGAGGAGGCATAATAGGAAAGTCCAAGGTTGTTGGCTGAGGACAAATATTGCAGTGGCCTTTTCACTGATTTCTCTGAACGCAAAACGCACCTTCCCCAGGGGTTAGATAATGTGTTTGGCCACTTAGATTTTCCCGTGTCAGGAAGATCCAGTCAGCACGTGCTGGGCATCTGCCCTCTGTGTGCAGCATGGCAGCATGCTATGAACGGGGACTCTATCACGCTGGCGGGAAGGAGCGAACACCTATCAATGATCTTCTGTGGTGACTCTCCATGGCCCTCTTCTTGCCACTCTCATTTGTAGGTGCTCGGAAAGATTCGGTTCCACAAGTCTTACTCCCCGAGGAAGAGAAACTCATCATCGAAGAAACTAGAAGCAACGGCCAGACCATCATCGAGGAAAAGTGAGTGGAGCAGGCGACACTTTTCCTGCCTTGTCAGGGGCTACAAAAAAGTGCTGCTGGCAGGGCCTCCATTGAAGGATTGTTCCTTGGCGTCCAGAGACACAGTCCTCTTGGCCAAGCATTCAGTCGGGAGCCTAGGGAGTGCTGCTTCCCTCACAAAGGGGAGGAGGAAGGGAAGGAGAGGCACAGGGCCAGAACCTCCTAAAGAGCTCCATGCCTCGGCTGTGACTTTGCCAGCCAGCTTTCCCATGGCTGCTTCAGAGCCCCTGTGAACCCAGTGCGCTGAAGGGTTCAGGAGATGTGGAGGGGCTGGAAAGACTGGGGAAACTGAGTCAGGGATTGGACTCTTACGTGGTTGCCTCATTTAAAATCTTACAGCAATCCAGTAAGGCAGGAAGGACTCCCACCCCTTTTCCAGAGGAGGGAACTGAAGTTCAGGGAAAGCACTGTACAGCTCTGACCTACCATTCGCAGTAGTAAGTGCAGCCTAAAGGGGGAAAGTCAGGTTAATACCTTACAGCTCGTGAAATCAACACAAAGTAGCCAAATAATTCATTTGTTTAAACATGAGTCATTTCTGAAGTCAGGCCTGAATTTGCATAGGGCAGCACATTTCAAAGTTCTTGGCTTCACCAGTGTGCTTTTACATCTGGCGTGTGAAATGATGTGCTGAAATGGTAAAGAACTTGGGCCTGAGAGAGCAGGAAGGGGTCCACTCCCAATTCTGCTGCTCATTAGCTATGTGACCAGGGCAAGTCCCTGCACCCCTCTGTTTCCCTCATTGATAAAATGGGGATAATAGTAATTCTTTCAGAGTTGCTGTGTAATCAGATATAATAAGTATAAAGGCTAATAGTCAATGAATAATGATAGCTATACGTACTATTACTGTGCTAATCTCCACAACCTTGAGAGGGTATCAAGGAAGGTGCTATTATCCCTATTTTGTATGTGAAGAAACTAAGGCCAAGAGAGGATGAGAAAAGAACCTAGTTAGTGGCAGGATCAGAACTGGAACCAGGATCTGTAAACTGCTTGTTCAGGGAAAGAGCCAGAGGAGAAAGACTGTTCCACGACCTTGTCAGAACACTTCACCCTCCTTCTTGGGGGGAAATCAGGTATAGTCTGTGGCATTTTCCAGCAGTAATGCCTTGACTTTGAGTCATGTAAGGTCATGGGGAATCAGATTAGCAAAAAGGGCTGTGCCATAGTGCAGATTCTCTAGTACGGTCAAGGCCTTGAGATGCCCTTCATTACACATTAATGATATTCATTCCTGTCCTAAAGCTACAGAAACCAAAACCATAGGATGGTAATCCAAAAAAGTTCAACCTTGTAAAGGCAGAAAGTAGAATCATGGTTTTCAGGTGCTAGGAAGGGCTGGAGGAAATGGTGAGATGTTGGTCAAAGGGTGCAAATTTTCAGTCATGCAAGTTGGACTAAGTTTTGGTAGACCTAACATACACCACGGTGACTACAGTTATAATACTCTCTTGCATACACGAAAATTCTTAAGAGAATACCTCTTAAGTGTCCTCACTGGGGACACAAAAAGTAGTGACTGTCAGGTGATGGGTGGGTTAGTTAGTTAGATTGTGGTCATCATTTCACAAAAAAACATATATCAAAGTATCATGTTATATACCTTAAATATTTACAATTTTTGTTTGCCAATTATACCTCAAGTCAAACAAGAAAACTCTTTTTATGGCCCTGGTCTCATGTTTCCTGGTCACATAAACTAGAAACGATTAGGAAAGGAAGAAGGCTATATAGGAGAGACGCCATACCGCTGCATTGGAACAAGCAGGTGTGCCGGTAGGTTGTTCTACTGTGAAAAGAAAGAACATGAGGGCATTCAGAGCAGGACCATTCCCCATCTGCTAGGAAGCCCACTGCTTCCAGGATCTGTATTTTTATAGAGCTAAGTATTGCTTAATACTTTAGTGCCAGCCATTCATCTCTGAACTTTCTTTTTGTGTTCTAGGAGCCTTGTCGATACTGTTTACGCCTTGAAGGATGAGGTCAAAGAACTGAAGCAGGTAATAAAACATAAAAGTCATTTTCTCAGATAACAGAAACATTCTGTCTTCCTTGCCACCCGCTGGTAGATGCTGTCAGGAAATGTCCAAGAGCAAGGTGGGGGGGTTATTTTCCTTGTATCATCAAAGTGAGTTTTATTGAGTTTACCATATGACCTTAGGTTTAAATTTCTGAGGCTGCTTTTGTTCCTACTTGGTAGTTTAAATAAGTCCTAAACTTAGTTATGACTTTCCTGTTCCCTGATGTCCAAAAACAGAACCTGAGAAAAGGCAAGTCGATCATGGGTGTGTAAGTGTACATATAAGTCTAAATCACAGTTTGTAGATGCCTCTGGAGATGCGACGGGGTGCTCCCCGTTACACACTCTACCTGTGCACAAAGATTACAATCACTGACAAGGAGGATCATGGGCAAGAAAGGAGAAAGCAACTGGAAAACCACTCAAGAGGTTGTTATAAAGCTAGGATGAGACACACTGAGGTCCTGCAGTGAGGGAGGCCAATGAGGCCATGAAGGCACAAAGTGACTGTGAGGAAGGCATGGTGCAAAGTTTGGACTTATGAGATATGATGACATGATGTTGGGATCAAGAAAGAATAAGGATTAAGAATGAGGTTTTCCCCCCTAGAGTATCAGGTTTGATATGGTGGTGCCCCTCATGGAGATCAGACAGCACAGGAAGAGTTTGAGGGTGATAGGGAAAGATGCGGTGTGCACTTTCAGACCTAATGGGCATGAAGTACTTGTAACCTATCAGGATGAAATACAAAATTGGAATTTGGGATTACGGGCCCAATGCTTAGGAGACGAGGTCAGTACTAGAGGTATTTAAGAGGTCCCTTAATAGACACTTAGGTTGAAAGAGAAGAGACACTAACTGAAGGAAAAAGGAAGGAAGAAAGGAAGGGAGTGGGGAAGAGAAAGAAGAAAGAAAGAAAGAAAAAGAAAGAAAGAAAAAGAAAAAGAAAGAAAGAAAGAAAGAAGAAAGAAAGAAAGAAAAAGAAAGAAAGAAAGAAAAAGAAAGAAAGAAAGAAAGAAAAGAAAAGAAAAGAAAAGAAAAGAAAGTAAAGGAAAGCAAAAGGATTCAGGCAGCCAACCTCAGAGGTTGCTTGGGTTGTAGGGAAGAAGAGTGTAAGTGGTTGGGCAGAGACAGCTGGGAAACACCAGGCGGCTCCCTCGTCTTAGAAGCTGAGGACATGGAACCCAAGCAAGGAAAGTGTAGTCAGAGGTGAAGGATGCCATGAGAATAGCAGCGGGAGCCCTGGGATAGGTACACTCTACTTGGGAATTAATGACTCTTTCCTTCCACAGGAGAATAAAAGAATGAAGCAATGCCTGGAAGAAGAACTGAAGTCAAGAAGGGACCTGGAAAAGCTGGTCCGAAGGCTGTTGAAGCAAACAGATGAGTGCATTCGAGCTGAATCCAGTAGCAAGACCTCAGTTCTCCCATAACCACCACTGTGCAGCTGGGCAGAGCGTGCCTTCAGCGTGTCTTGAAATGTCTGGCTCAATGACTTGATTCAGTTCTCACTTCTTTGGCTTTTGCTTTGTGTTTGAGTCTCTATCTCTTTCTGTGTGTGAGTGTGTGTGTGTGTGTGTATGTGTGTGTGTACACAGTGTGTGTGTGTTTACTTGGCTATTTGTTATTTTTTGGTTATGAGTTAGTTGGTTATTTTTGCAACAGGAAAAAGCAGAGAGTGGTGATAATCATGGCCCCAGAGTCTTCTCCATTCAATAAGAAAAGGAAAGCTAGTACAGGCGGATGACTTCACTGTTCTTCAGACAGCCTTCATTTCACAGTGCCTCTGCAATAGCCCTGCCACTGACTCACACTTATTGATCTGGCAGCTATCTCAGAGCAGCTAACCATGGCGTATTAGATACGGACCTGACTTTCCTGTGAATACTTTGCTGTACAGCTACCCTCAGTACTTAATTTACTGAAGGTAAATCTTCCTGAGTTTTGACCAGAGAAGGTGAAAGACTAGCACATTGCCCAATGATCTAGCTTCCCTTCCCTAGTCTGAGACATGCCACCCTTCAATCACATTTTTGTTCTTACTGCCCTATATTGCCTGTAAGATCAAGAAAACTGTAGTAGTTGTATTCCTTCTATGCTGGTGTACATTTTAACTCAGTGGCACAGAAGCTGTGATCACTCACACCAACAGCAAACCCATTGGCAAATTGCATTGGGCAATCCTCCTTTCAGCGGCAGAGTTGACCAGCTCTTCCCAGTGCATGATAGGTCTTCTTCCCTACCTTTCTGCCTCATGTGTAAGTTTTCTATTCCCCAGTGCTTTTAGCCTGGCATACCAAGTGGTGTGTAAAATGGTATGTATGTGTTTGTGCTTACTTTTTTAAAAATGTAGTTAGACTGTGAGTAGTTAACTTTGCATATTCAAACTGTGACTTTTCACCCTACAAAAGAGTCTGTATTGAGAAGATATTGTGCACCATGAGAAGCTGTAATAATCATTGCCCCCTTTTGAACAGGACGCCAAGCATTATTTGCTGACACATGCTGTTGGTCCAGTTTGTATAACCAGAATGAAGGGGCTCCACTAGTAGCTGCGCTGGTTACTAATCTGATTACGTGGAAATGCTTTATGCAAGTTGCTTATTGAAGCAAACCACAGGTGTAAATATCCCAGAAGTTAGAACTGAGAAAGCAGGTTTCGAAGAGAGTCACAGAACAGTGCAGATCCAAATTCAGCACAACTCAAAGTTGACCCAAGGCTCTGGGACACTCCACTTCCCCTGAAGACAGAGGGCATTTAGCTAGATTGGGAAGATCATTGAAAAGAGGCAAAAGGCCAAGAGGCTGATGGAAGTTGTCCTGCAAATACGTTTGATAGGTGCCTGTAAATGTTGGTTTTGCCCATGTTGTTAAGAAACCAAACTTGAAACTTAAGACCTCCAGCTTGCTGAGAGCCCTTTTTCTTTCTGGTACTGAAGGTCTCAGGGTTCCCTAGATTCATGGTACAGAGCTGTTGCCTGCGTGGTGAGCAGTAGAAGCAGCAGCTTGCTTAGACAACAGTGGACTCTTCCTGCAGTACAACTTCAGCCAATCACACTCAGCCATTCTTGGAAGCTCAAGAGTGACGATTTCTAGGAACGGCTGTTGTTCTGTTTTGAAGTACTGAAATTTAGCTATGACATCTTGTATCTAAAAATTAAAAACACCAACAGTAATTACCTAGATGTTCACATCTGCCCTGTCTGTGGTTAGTCAATGGCTTACAATAAATGTGCGTACTATAGCTATAGGAAACACTTTTGTGATTACAAAATACTTTAGTTGATTGCTTACAATATTGAAAGATCTTTATTTTAAAGTAATGTGTACATATGCATGTTCTTGGGACTTGGCCTTCCTGCTGAGAGGCCCTGGGTACTCTGGGTAATGAGGCTTGTGCGCTTATACACTAAACAATAATATAAAGGAAATGAAGCCATGTTAATCCGAGAGCAGTGTCTCATAGTTGTGTTGTTTACAATACTCTACAAATGGATTCCTGTTACTCTGTAATTAAGTTGCCGCCCTTAGAGGCCTTTCAGTTTCTTCTCTGTCATACCCCTTCTTACACAAACCCAAATTTTCTAACTTGTTTTTATTTTCAAAACTTTTAAAATTGACATTTTCAATAAATAAGAATAAACAGTGCTTTATAAAATAAGTCTTTTGTTTCCTTTTTGCTAGCTGGTGTGAAGAAAGATTTTTTTTCATTTTTTGAAAGCTGCATTTTTTATTCAGTTGATCCATAAGTACAGTATGTACTTACAGGGTATGGTGTGATGCTGCAGGACTTTTCCACATTGTGGTGTGATTGTGTCAGGCTAATTATAGTATCCATCACCTCAAATATTCACCATATCTTTGTGGTAAAAACATTTGAAATCTGTTTCAAAACGTACGATAAATTATTATCAGCTACAGTTTCCATGTCGTGACATAGATCTGCCTCACAAATTTAGTCCTCCTGCCTAACTGAAACTTTGGACATCTTGATCAGTAATCCCTATTCCCCCACCCCACCACAGCCTCAGGGAAGCACCATTCTTCTACTTCTGTAAGTCGGGCTTTTTTAGATCACACATAGAAGAGAGTCCATGAAGTATTCGTCTTTCTACTCCTGGCTTGTTTTGCATGGCGTCATGTCCCCAAGGCTCATCCATGCTGTTGCGAATGACAGAATTTCCTTCTTTTTAAAGGCTGAATAGGAGTCCATTGTGTACATGTACCACATTTTCTTTACCTGTTCATCCCTGATGGATGCGTAGGTTAGCTCCATATCTTAACTATTGTGAACAGTTCTGCAGTGAACATGGGAGGGGGATAGCACTTTGACATACAGTTCTTTTGGGAGTATAGACAGGTTATTGGGGCCAGAATTATTAGCTAGCCATCCCCATCAGGTCCCCTAGCTCTATCTTTCCCCCTCAAAGAAACTTCTGTTTCATGGTCTGTATTGCATCTGTAAAGTAGGGCGTGAATTTCATCTGCCCATGAAATAGAGCCTTCTTTGGAAGCAGGTAGTATTTTGAGGGGGATTCATGTCAATGTGCCTTTTGCGCAATTTTTTAAATATTCACCGTATATTTTGATCGTATTCTGGTCTGCCTGTTGGACTGGTGCTCTTTCTACCTCATATTACTCCTCTGCACTTGGAACCTGAAAACTAAGACTTCTACCCAAGCTGTCTCCCCTGGTAAGGTCACCAATGAGCTCTTGATTGACATATCCTGGAACTTGCTTTTCAGTGCCCATCCTGACCTGTCTACAGCATCTGACCTGGCCTTCTGGCAGACATCTTCTTCCCTGGTTTCATCATCCAATATTTAACCTTTCTGACCACCCCCTCAGTCTGAATTGCTGGCGCTGCCTCCTTTGCCTGTCCTTGACACTCTTTCTCTTCCATTCTATAGCACCCTTCTAGCAAACCTTGTCTATGCTTACAACTTCATTTATGAAAATGCAGATGACTACCATGTCAGTATTTTTCCATTATGACCTTTCTCCCAAGCTCTGGACCCATGGATGCAGCTACTTTCTGCACATCTCAGCTTAGATGTCTTCTATCACTTCTCATCCAATGTGTCCAAAAGCTAGATTCCTCATCTGTATTTCCAAATCTGTTTCACCAGGGTTTCCCATGCCAGTAAAAATACCCCAGCCATTTAGTTACCCCAGTCAGAAACATGGGCATTGCTCTTCATCTCATCCTCTTCCTCAAGCCTTTATAAACTTATACATCAGCACTTTGTAAGCTTAGCCAGTGTGTCTTGTCACTTTAACTACTGTACTCCCTTAATTGCTGCTCTTCATACTCATGAGCATTGCCTACTTTGGACATGATCATCTCTCTCTCTTGAACTGATACATTCCCTTGTCTCTGTTCTATTCCCTGTAATACTGGTGTTTGTCCTGCTACAGCATTTACACCATTCCCAAAATGTTTGCACGGTGCTTTTGTAAAAGACTATAAGCTACTCAATGGTAGGGACTGGATCATAGTAATCTCTGTGTACCCCAGATGCATAACACAGAACGTTTACCCTTCAATCAGCGTTAATGAGTGGATGGATGGGTGGGAAAAACTCTTAACTCCCCACTACAAGAAAAGTGAGTCAAGTCTAAGATGTGTTAAAGGTTGCGTATTAGACTCCCAAAAAGGATTACAATCAGAGAGGTACAGAAGGTAGGGGTAGAGATTATAAGCAAAAATTATTGGACTGTAAGTTGGATTACATTAGCAAGAAAAATATTATAAACTGACAAAGACTCAGGAGAACTCCAGGAATGAAGAACAGGGGGGGGAAACTATATATTAAACTGGTTTTCTTAAGAACTGCTCAGTTGCTTACAGGGTTGCTCAGAAGAGTGTGATGTAGAGGTTATGTTTGTGTGCCGGCATCCATGAGAGAGAGAATCAATGATCATAGTCATCTGAAGAAACCATTTTAAATACAAAACTGTTCGGGCTTGCTGAAAATTCTGGCAGCTCCAAGCTGCCAATGATTGTTTTTGACAATGAAATTATATAAAAAAAGACTTTTCTATAGACAGATCTACTCTAAGATTTTATATACATGTGTTTCCATAATTTAACCTGTTCCTTTTGCTTTTCCCTCTCTACCCCTCCCTCCCCTCCCTTCCCCTCCTCTCCCCTCCTCTCCCCTCCTCCACTCTCCATTCCTTTCCCTCCCCTCCCCTCCCCTCCTCTCTTTTTTTGCTTTCACTTTGCTTCGCCCTGGGTGTGGCCCTTCCTTGCTCTACTATTGCATGGGCAAGGCTGCTTGTATACCTGGGCTGCCAGCTATTTTTGGTCTCAGAAATTTTAACCGTTTAAGCTGCTATCCTGGCCCCTTGCACAGAATGCAGACTGCATGCAGGGGGCACGCAGAGACCCACCTTGTTGCTGTCTATATGATGATCTGTATGAGAGAGCAGACTCTACTGAGACTTCTGCGCATCTCATCAAATCATCATCTACCCTGAAGAATATTCTTATCACACTCATTCTACAGATGAGGACTCTGTGGCCCAGAGGAAGTGAAATGACTTACCTACAGTTAAAGCAGTTAGTAACAAGCAGAGCCTAAGTTAAGTCCGTATCTGCCTGGCTCCAGTCTTAGTCACCATATTACAATGAGAATTTGGTGGTTGTTTTTTTTTTAATAGGGATGCAGTTTACAAAGAAAAAAATAACAAAAATTATACTTAGTTCCATGCTTCTGTGCCTCGAGTGCTTCAGACTTTTCAAAGCTTTTGCAGCACAGCTCCCAACACAAAGGTATCAGACCCTGTAAAAATAGTTGACTACGGCACAAAACGTCTTGTGTTTACCCTGTGTTGTTTCCCTTTAAATCAGATGCCCCTGTATGGACAGCTTGCTAAAGTAGACCATTTGTATTTCATAGTCACTGGCTTCCTATCAAGTAACAAAGGCAATAATATTTTATACTTTGTTCACTTTGTGTTTATCTAGAAATAAAAATTATGGGTATTTCCAACATTCTTGCCCCAGCTTTAGAGGGAATGCAGAAATAACCTGTTTATAAAAACAGAGCTAAGTTAGATAGTTTATGATCACAGTATTACAGGTAGATCAAAAATGTGCCCAAGTCCTTATTGGAACAATTTAGAAAGTGTTCAACTGAAATTTGGAGCAAATATCACATGCTATTTTGCAAACTATCATGAAAATTATTATAAAAATGTATTATTTATTTTTATCTACAGTATAATTCTCAGTTGTTCTGTACTCCATGGAGACATGTTTATAATTTAGATATTTTTTTGACCTAATGAAGGTCTTTATACTATTTCAAAAATTTATTTCAACTAGTACCCAAATTTCATGGATTGTTGAGTTACACAAAGCTGCGTCCATTCATTTATTCCTTCGCGCAACAAACAAAGGCCCAGTTCTCTGCCAGTCCCCGTGGTAGACACAGAAGTTACCATGGTGATCAGGTCTTGGTCCTCACGAAGCTCAGAGCACAGGAGGGAAAAGCTCAACCACAATAAGTGCCATGAAACACTTGCTAAGTGCAGTGTGCTGTGGGGGAGGGGAATGGAGCTCACAAGCAAACAGCATGGCAGGGTCCTAAGGCAGCAAAGGTTTTGTAACCTTAGAAGTTACAGCTCATGTGACAGGCACGGGCAGGGAAAGCATACGTTCATCATTTTGGTCTTTATTCTAAGGTCAGTAAGAAGCAGGGTGTGGTGAAATCAGAACAGTGCTTAACAATTCACAGTGGCTGTGCCTAGAGAATGCATGGGTGTAAACAAGAGTGGAGGCAGGGAGGCTGGAGGCTGCACTTCTGTTCCAGAAGGGACAGGATAGAAGCCTGGGCTAGGACAGCGGCAGTAGAGATAGGAAGAAGAGGATTCAGAGCTGTGTAAGAAGTAGGATTGGTGAGTACAGGCAGGTGGCATTGGGTATGGAGGGGCTGGTGAAGACAGTGGGTCTGTGGGCCTGAGTTCACCATTTAGAAACACAGGGCAATTCTAAGGAACAGGTAAAAGTTAGAAGTGTTATATCAGTCGCATAAAAGCAGTAATTAAAACCACAAGCCCAGGGGTGACTGTCTGCAGGAAGCGTGCAGAACAGAAAGAGAAGAGGGTGAAGGATGAGACCTTGAGACCCTGCGAAGGGCAAGGTTGCTAGGCAGCGGTCTGAGAGGCTAAAACCAGTTAGCTATGTGAGGCTGATGCTTCACGCAAAGGGCTGGGCTGGAGCTACAGGAGGTGGCATGTAGAGAGCGTCAGAAAGTACTGGAGAAGAAGAGGTAGCCCAGAAAAGGTAGAGGGTTTCTGTATCAATAGCATTACTTCTGATAACAGATATTATTGGCAGTGTGGTTACTAGAGGTAGAAAGAATCTGCAAAAAAAATGATTCCCAAGGAAGGAGAGGGCAAGGTGAAATGCAGAGGCAATTTTTGAATCGAAAGAGGACATGAATATATGAAGAGTATTTTCACAATCAGCCAAGTAGTCATGGATTCATTTCCGAGGAATCCTACCAAAGGGATGATGCCGCTCACTGCCTCGCTGTCTCATGCGGACATATTGCAGCAGTGTAGCACTCAGCTAGTGTAAAGGGGGAAAGTCACTGGCTGCAAGTCATCTTTCTCTCTGTCAGTTTGGCCAAGTCCACTCCTCAGCTAGGTGCAGGACCCTGGCCTTCCTAAGGAGGGCCTTTGCCTGGACAAACATCATGGCCAGTGTCTCCTCAGCTGCCACAGCTGCTACCCCCATGTCCCTCAAGCCTCCTCTACAGAGGTTGACAGGGCGAACCCGAAAAGCAATGTGGAGAAGTCTCTAGTGAGTCCCCAAATCAACAAGTGTCACTCCTGCTCATACCAAAATTCTCTCGCCGGAGAAAGTGCACAGCATGCAAATTTGTCTGGCACGCTTTCAGCCGCATGGCAGGTGTTTGCTGCAAGGTCTTCAGAGTCCAGAAGGGGCTGCAGGAGCCACAGGACTGAGGAGCAGGGCTGGTGGCCCCAAGTGGATGCCGCCCCCGCTATTTCTCTTTCTTATTTCTATAGTCATTTTGTTTGGATGACCACGTGGTGTTGTCTTAAGCAGAGCACTATGCCAGTAAAAATGAAGACTCCACACTGAGTTTCTTACATAAATAATTCCTCAATTGGCGGTGACAGGAAATGACTCAGTTGGCTTCAGTGGGCAACGAAGGCCAATACTTACCCTCAGGGTATCCTAGCTCCATTTCCTCTCTCCAAAATGCAGCCACCTAGATAGCTGTTCAAAAGACACGTTACCGCTTATTTAAGGCCTTCCTTCAGCCTCATTTGGCTGTGATTAATTTTAAAAAGTCAACCTCTTGCAACCTTTTTAGAGCAAGTTGGCAATGAAGACTCAGATTGCTTTTCACTGAACAGGCTCCCGTGTCATCCATCAAAGGCCGTAACTGACTAACAGAGAGTGCTGTCACCGAGATACTCTGTTATGTACCAAGCTTGAGAATTCAGCTTATGAAAAGAGCACAAAAGTTGGCCAACTCCCCCCAACTACTTCCTCTTTCCCCAAACAGGCTGAGGACTGTAGGTTCCAAACAACAACAGCAATGTTAAAGGATCTTTATTACTCAAAAATAAATAACGAGAAGAACACAGGTTCACTCTGGAAACAATGGAGGCCACAGGAAGATACAGTAGATTTCCTTTAAATACAGTCGTTTGATGAGGAGGAGGGGCAAGTTCGGAGCTGCTCTCCCCTCATCTACAGTGCTCAGAAGTAAGGGACTGAGGAGAAATAAGGTAACTGAGTCACAACAGCCTGACTGGTGTGTGTGCGTGTGTGTGTGTGCGTGTGTGCACGTGTGTGTGTGTGTGTGTGTGTGTGTGTGAGAGAGAGAGAGAGAGAGAGAGAGAAAGAGAGAGAGAGAAATTAGGAGAGTAAGACTGAGAAGGTAGGGGAGAGACAGAGACAGACAGAAAGATACAGAGAGACAGACAGACAGACAGACAGAGACAGAGAGAATAAGTGTTAGGCGATGGTGGGCACAGGGTGCTCAGTTCTCCACACCGACAGACTTTCTAGCACCTGGCCTCTTCCATCAGAGCTACAGGGTCAGCCAGAATTGACTGTGAGCTGAGGCTCCCCATTCTTGCTTTTGCATCTTCACTGGTAAATCAAATACATTATCCACTGAGAGACACTGCACATAAAGAAACAAAACTGAACTTGACTAATTATCTGCTGTTTACTCAGGATTCTGTCTGTGCATACTGGCCTTGTCTTCTTATAGGACTCTCCAGATGTCTGCATCAGTGGGGTTACTGCTTCAGAATACAAGCTCCTATGGAGCAGGATCTGTTAGGGTCCGCCCACCCTGCAATTCACTTATTACAGCCCTACATGCCTTGGGGTGTATAATAAATAGTTCTCCACAAGGAGGATCCTAGGGTTATAAATAGGCAGTTCCAGGGGTGGTCTCAACTGCTTTGCTGTGTTGGGAAGACTGCCAGCGCCAGCTCAGCCGCAGCCTGGGAGCGTGCACGTTCAGAGTTTGAGCAAGCCGAAAGACGTGAAGCCAGTCCCATGGATCACTTGGCTTGGATCAGTCACATTGACAAACACCGAAGCACCTGGTTGCAATTCAAATACTCCTCCCAAATGAATGGACTGTTGCCCGCAAGCTTTGGAGGAACTGTGGGCATTTGCCGCCCTCAATAAGATTCTCTCAGAGCCACTTGTGGACTTCAGACAGAGGCTGGTTATAAATGGAGATCGGCTCAGAGGTTCCCGATTAGTACAGAAGGTGACTTGGGTGTAGATGTAATAGAATCCTTGTCTTTTAATGGTCAGCTGCTTCCCATTTTCGAGGGTTACCAAGTTGCTGCTCATGGTATAATATCCTTTTTCAGCCCACTGTAGAACTGCAAAAAGAGGGGGATATTCATGGTGAGAGGGAAGCAGAGCTTGGTTCACATTCCAACAAGAAATAGATTTTAAGTTTGGATGCTGGCATTGTGTAGGAACGGACTCTCAAGGCTCTTCCCAGCCTTCAGAGACATGGGTTACAAGTTCGCCTGGGCTTTCGAGTCAGATAAAGCCAGGTTCCAGTCTCGGTTTCCCTCAGCTCCTCATTGGCAATGTGGGCTAATACTAGCAAGGATGTAGCCTGAATAATTTGGTATGCATAATTTATGATGTGGAATTTTGAAATCATTTGCACCTTCTCAAATTCAGAGGTAAATTGGCTAGATCCTCCCTAATAGTAACATGAATACCTTGCTTGGTTGAAGTTTTCTTTTGAGACAGGGCCTGACTGTGTAGTCCAGGCTGACCTTGAACTCACTGTGTAGCACAGGCTGGCCTCAAACTCACTGTGATCCTCTTGCCTCAGTCTCCTGAGTGCTGGAATTACAGTTGTGTGCCACCATGCCCAGCTCACTTGCCTTGAGTTTTATAAAGCCAAACTTTTTGGTCTACCCAGCTCAGCCTCAGCTCAGAGAGAAGATCCCACTTCTTCCTACATGATCATGCTGTGGAGATCTCAGTAGCCTCCCACAGCAAGGACTAAAATTAGGCAAGAACACATGAAAATAAATTGTGTGTGCATTTCACTGTGTTTTCATCTCCCATTGTAGTGGGCGCCACCAACTTGAAAGTACCTGTATTCTTGTGGCTAAGCCAGAGTACTCATCAATGGTGTGCCATTTTTCTCGGCTGAGACGTTGAGTGGGTTCAAAGTAGTGTGTGCATGCGATTTCAAATCTCAGCTCCCACAGAGTGCTAGATTGGCTGACAAGGTTGGGGGTTGGGGAGAAGGGAAAGTACTGATGCATTTGGCTCTTTCACCTTTAAAATTTCCTATGTAGTGGTCTTAGGTCTGCCAGGGCATTAGATCCTACCTGTTTGTAGCAGTGTAATCAGATAGGAAGGAGAGATTTGGGCTTGAGTGGAGGAGGAATGTTACTGTCTCCCCATCTGTTCTCCTGCAGACCTCCTGTGATACAGATTATATGATGCTGTAGGACCACTGCCGATCATAAGCCTTCCGGGAGAGTCTGAACTCTGCAAATTATATCTAAGAGCAATGATTTAGGTAGGGGTAGTCAAAGACCAGTGGTGAGGTGATTCTAGGTTTCTCTGCCACTGTCATCAAATTCAAAAGAGAAGGTGTCTAGATGGTCATGGTGGTGCACACCTGTAATCGCAACACTCTGAAAGGCTGAGATAAGAGGACCCCAAGTTTAAGACCAGCTTGGGTAATTTACTGACTTACTGAGACCCTATCTGAAAGTAAAGAATAATAGAAGGACTGGAGATATGGAACAATATGAAGGTCCTGGGTTTAATCCCAATAGGGAGAGAGAGAGATTCCCGGGCATGATACTGTAGTTATGATGTTCTCCTCTAGGTGCATCTTCTGAGAAAGGTGTGTATGGCAGAATTCTTAGATGTTGTAGGAATAACTGGCCTTCATGAGGGGCTTGATGTCACTCTTTTGGCATCTAAACCACAGTAAAGTATGCTAAGTAGTGCCCCTTCACATTGGTACAGCATAACTTGGCAGAATAACATTTGCTGATTTGATACTGAAAGCATAACTGGGATAGCATATACCATATATTTGTATAACATAACTTGGCAGAATAACTTTCTTCCATATTCGCTGATTTGATACTGAAAGTAGACGAGGCACGAAACTGCTGCATAGTTACAGCGACTTGCCTAACATCACTAAGTAGTTGATCGTCACGGCTCTTGAATCCCAGTGTTCTACAACTCCCCACTTGGCACTCTTCACACCAAGCTCCATGACATAGCCATGAATTTTATACCCACTGAGAAACCCATACCACCTCAGAGATGAAGCCATGTCTTCTCTTCTTTGTTTCTGCCTCTCTCTGTTGCATAGATGTCACACACACACGCACACACTCACACACACACACACACACACACACACACACACACGCAGCGTTTAGAGGCTCCATTCTGGAGCACATCGCTGAATTTTTCAAAGACTGCTCTGTTGCTCTTGCCTTTATATAGATGGGGGATTTTATGCTAGTGTACATGTTTCCATCCATTTATCAGATGCGACACATTCTCCAGCACCAACTACCACAAGGTACAGATTTGGGAAAAAAAACTCTAAGAGCTACAATGATAGCAGAATGTATATGGAAATAAAATCATTCAGAGTTGAAAAGATCACACACTATGTCGTATGTTGTTACTTCACTGGAAAATCTAACGTCTTGGCATCTATTGATCTTTACAGAATGATTTTACCTTTAATTTCCCTGAGGTTGGCCCCAGCGAGACTGGGGTTAATCATACAGGGTTGATAGGTGACAGAAAAGACCCCCTGAGGCCCATTTACACACAGTGAAGGGGGGGGCTAAAAGGAAGGGTGCCCCCAGCCAGGGGGTCACTACCTGCCATTTCTCCTATGCTGTCAGAATAATGGTCTCTCCACCTAGGAATTCATCATTTAGAATCAGCCATTGAGCAAGAATGTAATGAGAACACTGGGATTTCTTCCCACCTCCCTCTAACCCTCAAAGTCCCATCTGCGCATTGGAGCTCACTTTGAAGACAAAGGACAGCATTTGAAGGGTATATGGGCAGCTTTGGAAATTGGGCCCCTGAGGAAGACAGAAGCCTAATCATTATGCTGTGCTGTTTCCATGTCTCAGCCTTCCCCCTCCGTGGTTGATCCTCCGATGTTATGGGACTTACCAGATGCTGTTTTATCACCGGTTTGACTTATGACATGTGCTGCAATTTGAGGATCTTGATCACCTTAAATGAAACCAAAAGCAAACTGTCAGGCGAAGGCAATACAAAGCTACTCACAGAACAATTTGGTCCAGGTCTACAGCTGTGTAATAGACTCTCTTAAGATAGGTTATGTGAAAGAAAGGATGAAATGATCTGAAATCCTTTGCACTGAAGGAAAAGCTGGTTTCTTAATATCTGAAATCACTGAATTGGATGTTTCTTATTGATCACCCCTTCTCCTAATAGTTTTTCAATACTTCACATAGATTGACATAGGCTAAAAATACCTGTCTTCATTAGACCTACCTTGAATCTTGCTTTTAGGAATAACTCTCACCTATTGGGAAACTTAGTGAGTCCTAGCATTTATCTGTACATTTAGTAAGGTGCTTATCGTGCCTGATTAGGTCAAGCAACTGGCCAAACTGTTGTGTCTATTTCTCATGTAAAAACTTACTGCTTGGGGCTGGGGATTTAGCTCAGCGACAAAGCGCCTGCCTGGCAAGTGCAAGGTCGTGAGTTCGGTTCCTGGTACCGGAGAAAAACCAAAAAACTTACTGCTTAACTGAAGTGATGATCTCCTAAGTGTAGAGATTGTGTGGAAGCTATCTTTCTTTCTCTCTTTTTTCTTTCTTTTCTTTCTTTCTTTTCTTTCTTTTCTTTCTTTCTTTCTTTCTTTCTTTCTTTCTTTCTTTCTTTCTTTCTTTCTTTCTTTCTTTCTTTCTTCCTTTCTGTTATGAGACCAGTGCTGGGCCCTTGGTAGGTGCAGTATAAGTGAATCCAACTGCATGACTTGATCACCAGTTTGACTGAGTTTGTGATTTTCCTGAAGATTGCTAGGCAGCATCCACAGGATATGTTTCCTCAAATTTTACTGTCCTTAACAGACAACATGGTACCTCTCACATGTTTTGCAGTCATTCTGAGGATGAAAATTTCATGGGAATCAGATGACCATTTAGCATCTGAAGCAATGTTTACAGTGAGTTCTGAGCCTCTCTTTGTCTCAGAAAATAGTATCTATGTATTTGTTTGGATTCATTTTATTGTGTGCATCAGATTTGCACAAGCCATGGCATTACATTTACCATCTTTGTGATATAATAGTCTCTTTGACACTCTTCCTTTCCTTCCTTGATTGTTCAAGTTATTTCCAGTATTACCGCACTGGTTTCGGGTGTTATATTACAAAGGGAACAGGGAAAAGTTGTTGTGTCTGGAAAATGAGGTAACTGGGAAGAGAAAAGGCCTGGAAATGGACATGAGAGGAATGGTGGAAGGCCCTGGGCATGTTTATCCTGGAGAAGAAAAGCCTCAATCAAAGCTCAGTGGTCATGATTGCTGCTTTTAGTGTCTGCATAGCTGCTGCATAAGAGAGGAACTGTAATTTGATTAGTATGACCTCAAAAGCAGATATGTGTCCAGGGAACAGAGATTACAGGAACAAAATTTGACTCAAGAGAAGGACAGATGTAATCTTGAATAATATATTAATCTGACTATAATTATTAGAGCTATTCAGAGACATGCAAGGCTGTCTGATGAGGTAGAAGGTACCTTACCCCTAAACATACTTGACAGGAGGCCAGATGGTCAGTGCTGTTTTAAAGGAGGTTTATGTTCTGAGGGTTGTGCTGGATTTGAGAACCACCAAAGTCCCTCTTTAACCCTAAGATGTTTGGGATGCTCTGATTTAAGAATAAAGCAAGGACTAGAATGTTGTCACACTGTCACTCCTTCATCCCAGAGGCTTTCCTGGTCACTGTCTCCCATGAAACTCTATTATCATTGAGCAGTGAATGTCATTTTGACAAAATGATGACTTTCCTGCCATCTCATCCTCTGAAGATGGTACCAGATGGTATGGGTGTTTGGATTAAGGTATCCCGAATATAGTGGAATTTCTTTGTACTTAGTATCCTCAGCATTAATGGAACATAGCCTTACCTGTAAATACTAACAACCAAAGTCTTTCCAAATCACAGGGACCAGAGCAGGTATCAAGTTAACACTTTTTTTTCTGTTTTATTTCCAGGGTTAAAAGTTCCCTAATTGAACACTGGTTCAATGTGATCAGGCTAAAGCTTCCTTTTAGTATATAAACATTCATAGAAATTGATGAATAGCAACCTACCTTTTTGCCTTTCATAGCTGATTTCTTTCTTCTCTTCTTTGTTTAACATTATATCCTAAAAGAAGAATTGTTGTAAGAGGTCATTTTGACAGGAGCTCTGTGATGGGGTCTTAGCAGTATCACTCATTTGGTATTGGTCATTACTGTTGTCTCTTCCTGGTGAGGATTATCATATAGATTAAGATGCTGTCATTAATTCTATCATACCAATTGGGAATTGATGGCTCTGATAGATGAGCTGACAGCCCAGAAAGCCCAGGGGAGAATCTGGAACAAAATCCAAGCCTTATTATCTCCATTCCAATGCTCTCTCCAGACCAGAGGCAGTGATACTGACCCTTCCTATGACACCAACCCCCCTGGTTTTGACAGATATTGACAAATAATGCTCAATGAAGATATGATTTTACCCTGAGAACTGGTATATTGAATATTATTAAACATAAAGCATGATGCGTATCTATTATAATAAAATTGGTCTGAAATCTCATAGGAAAAGGTCATAGTATGTTTGACCTTTGAAAAGAAATCCAAGAATATAAAATGGCCCTCACATATTTTTGTGATCCTTTCAATGGGCTTGAGAGATTCTTTTGCTGATGATTATCCTATATGGCTTGTATTTATTTAAAATAAGTAGCATTTAGGAAACACAGGTCATCTCACAATGCTGTTGATGTTCAAAGGCAAATGCAACACAACTAGAAAGATTTCTTTTCCCTTAAAAACTGCAAGAATGCTGGAGGTACTTGAAGAAGCTAACAGAGACTTGCATCAGCATCGGTTGGATGATGAGAAAGACTATCACTGCCATTTTAGAGAGACTGAACAAAAGACCTGGAGGGCTTAATTGGCCAGTATTAGGTCACCCAAAGGGTCTGAAACTTAAACCAAGAGATCCTGTGACCTGGCTCAACTTGTTTCACACGCTATATCCTGAACACAAGGGGGAAGACAGTAGTATTTTCACATCTTCTGAAAATCAAAAGTCTTGTCTTCTTATCTGTTCTTGGAATTAATTGTCTACAAGGCCCTTCCTTTGTTTTCCTCTTCTAAAAGGAATTTTCTGTTGTTACTGTTGACTCTTTAGCTGCAGGCTCAGCTCAGTTGCCAGCTGTGGGGGTGTAAGTCACAGAGCCCCAAGGGGAACCTGAGCCTTGAAACGCTCATGGGCCCCAGAGCCTCAACTTTCCATTCGAGCTGAAGTGGGGCACTATGAAAACGCGGCGACAGGAAAATGTTTGTGAGATAACAAGTAAACAAATGACTGTTTAGTGTCTTTTCAAAAACTAGAGTGTGATGATTGAGGCTGAGATACTTTTAGACTACGTGGTTGCATTGGTGTCAGGGCCTGGCCGAGATGAAAATGTGAAGTCAGCAAAGTTTGTCTTTTATACCCCCAGCTTTGCCATTTGTGAACTCTTCCTCAGCGACACTCCCTGGAACCTTTTTTTTTTTTTCTTGCTTAATTCTTTACTGCAATCGAAAGATTTTTCAGAATTGAATCTCCGTAAATCTTTAATTAGTTATTGCTTTCTTAGTGAGAACTCTATGTGGCAAGTATGGACAGATGGCCCTTTTACTTTTACCCTATCAAAGGCATCTCAGGCAATTGTGGGAAGATGATCACAGTGCTGACTGTTCTATCAGGGAGTGAGGTGGGTTGTAAGTTTTGATGTGAAATCGTGCTACTTTAAATGATGCCTCCACTTACCCTAACATGAGCTCTGAAGCTTCCATGAGCTTCCATCCTCCCCCTACTTCCAAGTTACAGTGCGGTGCTTCTTGCCTTGGGAGATAATACATTCCCTGTCACTAGAACTCTTCAGATAAAGACTGGGTGACCACTCGGTGGGGATGATGGAGTGAAGACTCAAGCTCTGAAAGCTGAGAATTGGCTCTGATGATTTCTGAGACCTTGTCAAGCCCTGTGACTTGTGGGTCTGAAATGTAAACTTGAGGTTACTCTGGACTAGCCAGATTGCGGCCCTGAAAGAAAGTCTTTTAACATTCGCTAAGAAAATACAAATCCAATCTGGGATTGTACAACATTGGCCTGCTGAATTAAAAAAAAGTTGAAAATATTGTTTCAGAGTAAAAATTTGGGGGAATGGGCACTGAAAAGTCTTGGGGGGCAGAGAATTGGGTAGCGAGAGGACTTTGAGTAACCATTAAGTAAGCATTGCGCACACCCTCGGGACAGATTGCATTGACAGGGTTCCAGCCTGCTGCTGCAGAGACAAGGAACGTCATCGGGCAAAGGGCAGGAGGGGATCGCTGAAGCCCTGGTTGACATGCCTTGAAAGGCCTGCTTTATTAGAACATTAAACTCGGACCTATCCCTTTTAAATATAAGTGTAAGCAGGGAGGCCAAATCAAATATTTTCTTTTCTCCTAACCTGGGTAGATGATTTTGGGAGCTTTACACTTCTCACCTGAAATAAGCACACGAGGAATTGTCAGGTCAACTGTAAAATTCTCTATGAGAATGCGAGGAAAGGAGAAAACCAACAAGCCACTCACTGCCATTTGAGGGAACTGAAGGCTGATCAGATAACTGCAGGATGTCAGAACTGGCAGTGTCCATACAGATAATTTCACCCCTCTCGTGTTACACCCCAGAGAACTGAGTCCTTTGCCTAAAGTCAAGCAACCAAGCATATCCAATATGCTACTTGGATCACTAACTTTTGTTTTGAACCTGGCTTTATTCACGTTCAAATTTGAAACACCTCCAAATACTTTATATTAGTGACCGGAATCCTCCTGAACAGGAAAAACCCAAATTATTTCTAAAATGGGCCAGTTTTACAGGTAAAGGACTAGAAATTTCAACTAAAACCTAGATGAGCATAAAGAACCTGAAAGCCAGTGGCAGATTTGAGCCATATTCTAGTCCCCAAAGGTAACTCAGGAATAAGCTGTCAGAGTCTTTAGTACTAGATTACGTTACATATTAGTTACAGTACAGAAAGAAGGAATAAGTTCAAACAAAGACCTTAAGCCAGTTACTCTCTTATTCAGTTTACCCATAACTGCATATGTGAATGAATTCCTGTTGGTTTTATTCAGATACCCACCCACCTGACATAGAGCTGCCTTCAACGTGGAGTTCTTAGACATGAACTCTAAGTGAGCTGAGGGTCAAAGGGATTTGAATCAGCGCACTAGGAGGGAAATGGGAAATGAGACTACTTGGTGTTCTCTCTCTCTACTTGATGTTCTCAAAAAATTCTTGCTTTAGGGACCCATCATAGGCCTCATAATTGATTACCGGCTGGCTCAGCTGATTGGTTAGAAGATTTCAAACTTCTGTCTCTGGTCATTACTGACTCCAGAGTGGACTGGCTGCACGCGCAGGCGCTGTTAAGTGTGGTGTGCTTTGGGCAGCACTGAGAATGCTCATTGATCATTCCCTGTACATCTTTCCCACAACAAAAGGGAAAGATCTCAGTTTCTCAGCACCTGAATTTCCATCATCGGCTGAGCACTAGAGACTGTATCTGACTTCAGAAGTTCCTACCACTCCCCGGACAGGCAATACCTTTGCTTGGGGTCTGCCAACATGACAATGGCCAGGGGTTATTGCTTCCCTGGGAAATGGGGGTTAGACCTTGGCTCCGCACTGGGAAAACATCAAGGTTTGGGTGAGGAAATAGAGAAGTGGAAAAAACCAAACTTTATAATTCTGCTCAATGGCGGCTACATATGTGAGCTCATGAGTGTATAAGCATATGCTCATGAAAATGTGATTTTCCACCAGAGACAGCCTTTTGATCCTATCAAGCAGGAATACATACATTTCTAACTTTCCTTTCCCACAGGACTTTAGCTTTATGTTTTTTTGATACACACATATCCATACCAGGTGTGTATATATGTGTATATATATGTATACATATCTACATGTGTGTATAGTAAATTTTGAAGCTTTTACATTGTTGGATTTCAGTTTCCTAACCTAACAAATGTGGTAAAACTTTTCAGTGACTTCTACCAATAACTGAGTGCCTTACCTTGACAAAGCCTTCAAACTGGCTTCTAATTTTCTCACAGTTCAGCAAGGATAAAGACTCTTCGCCTTTGTTGCATCTCTGTATTGTTTTCATGAATACAAAATCATCGTGAAGATTCCTTTCATCTTCTATCTGTTTTGAAATAACAAGGATATGAGAAATGCCATTGTGAAGAAGAATGCGGCTAATGATGTCTGCCTCCACATTCACTTCCATGGCACCAATAAGAAAAGGACTTAGAGAACATAAATGGAAAATATAATGTTATTATACTGCATTATTGCTACTTAGTATTTGCCATTTTAAAAAGCTACAAAAGCTAGCAATGGAGACATCATATTATCTGAAACTCTAGGTAGAAATCACAGCTATTCTAATGAACCTCCATCAAACAGCGTATATATTTTTAATGTATCATAGTGGCAATATTCTATAATTGCCACATTTCTCATCAGTCTATAAAACAGTGTTCTGCTGAACTAATTTGCACACTTCATTTTAGTGTACATGATGCAGTGCTTTAGAAAGAAGTTCATTTGCAATGTGCGTTCATTAACTCAAATTCTCTCTCTGTCCCTTCTTAACTTTCATATTTGTGGAAGACATTTGTGTTTTTAAAGAAGTAATCTTTCACGCCCAAAGTTAATGAGGTATTTTATTTTCCAATGTCTTCATAATTAAATGTATAGAATTCACTTGTTTCATCCCCTGATCCTATGCCATTTTCTTATGAGTAGATTTTTAAGATTCAAAACAAAATCACATTTGCTGATGACTTTTGCTGTCATCAAGGACACACCTCAGCGCTATGGTATAATTGAGTCTGCCAGGCCATATTCCCCCTTTGGAGGTGAGGCATATATCCAGACATTTAATTAGCAGAGTCCACCACAGCAAAGAAACAAGCATCCAGACCTAGAACCCGCCTCTTTTTCTTAGGAGTGTCCTAGTGGGTCACCTCCACACACGCTACCTTGCCTTATATTGACAGAAAGTTTCGTGACCATAATTCAAGGTCTGCATGCCAAGAGAGGACCACTAAAGATTCCTGAGAAAACACAGTCATCCATATGCTGCTGAGCTATAGATCCTGTGTCCAGACTTTTAGGAACAGCCAGACAATTGATCAGTTTTCCCTTATTTATCTATGATTTGCGTTTTGCCAACATATCCAATAATGCCCTTCGGTGGAAGAGGTCAAATACATAGAAAAAACATAAATCCTGGCATTATTTTCTCCTAAGAAGGCAAAAACAACCCACTAAGTTACTCTTCTCTTTTATTCTTGTAAGTCCAACCATTTAACAATGTAAAAGTACCTTAGGTGGGCATTGAGTATCTTCTAACTATGATGGGCACATGAAGAATTGTGCAGAGAGCACTGTTTTTACTAAAAATTCTGCAAATTTTGGAGACTTATCTATGCGTTAATCTGAAGTGCTATGAAATTTCAGGCCAAATTGGTGCACTCTTTCCTGAAAATTTAAAAGAAAACATTGTCTCCACCTGAAAAAAATTGTTGAACTTTTAAAGTAAAACTTTAGGGAATAATGCCGCTTACTTTGTGCGAGGCACTATCCTAAGCTCTGTACACTAGGCTAGAATCACTTAATCTCTGAGATGAGTGCTGTTACTGTTCTCTTTTCTTAGGCATGGAAACTAAGGCATTAAAAAATGTGAAATAACTTGCCTGAGATCACAGAGCTGGTAGGGTCAGAGCCAAGATTTGAAGCTAAGCCATGTGACGCTACATCCCAAGATCTTAACCAGGGCAAGAATATGAGAATTAACTGACCAGACAGCAAATATGCCACAACACCATTAATGCGCTTGAGTTTCTATCATCCTCCATCATTTGAGCGGAATTAAAATCAATGGACCCACAAATTAGACTCTCAATTTAGTTAACAAATGGTTGTAGTTCATCTTACCTTGTCTAACCTTCTATGAAGATATACAGCAAAAAATGCCGATCCAATCATTTGGGTGATTAGAAAAACAGTAAGTAAATACATAAAAATTTTCATGCTGGCAGGCAGTCCAGTGGCCACAGATCGGGGAGAAGGTTGGCTGTATGTTTCAATCATGCTGGGTTAAAGCTGAAATGGTATCTTCTGACCAAGAAGGTGGCAGAGGCAGCGTGAGAAGACTGTCAAATTGGCCACCTTACTCAGGATTAGTTAAGAGCGCACAATCGTCGCAGCCCACACTTCCTGGAAAATGTGCTTCGTAGTCTTCTCTCCCAGCAAAAAAGTTACGTAAAGGTTTTTTTTTTTTATACCCATATCATTCACTTCCAGGCTTTCCCTTTTGTTAGTAAAGAAGAAACAAGTTTCTTCTTCCATACATTCATTCTTGCCTTGAAATGTCATAGACTTCTTAACAGACAATGGCAGTATTTTCCTATCACTGTCTAACGTCCTGGGTTCACCAGTTTCAAGGAAAGTGACAAATTAATCCACCAGCAATAGACTTATTTCGATTTCAGTCTTACTAATATAAAGCAGGAACCTGGCATAAAGGGAAAGAAACAAATGGCAAACAAAAGTCTGGATTGATTTTATGACTGGTTTGCACTAGCTAATTACTTCTCAAGAGTTTACTTATTTAATCGTGGAGTTCAACAAAATCCTGGTAGCTTTGCAACTCAACACCACGTGGCATAAAGCAAAAAAGAGTGCTAACAATTATTAAGTATAATTAAGCTGGAAATATAATGCAAGAAAAGTCTTTACTCAAAGGCAGAGCTAAGTAGATTCTTCAGGGGAATCAGCCAAAACTGTGGGGTTGAAGTTAAATTAAAAGTATTACCTCAGTGCTGCCATGTTGCCCGTCTACTCTGTCCCAATCTATGAATTAACACTACTGCTGATGTAATAGTTTGGGATAAGGAAAATAGGCTGCAACTGTGGGCTTTGTATTCTATTCTTTGCCCTGCTAATAAATTGCTATGGATCGTGGGCAATATCCTTTACCTCTTAGACCTCAGTTTCCTCATACTCAAAGTGGTACCTGCCTTGTCTCTTCCATAGTTTATTACGAAGATAGAATAAAGATGTGCATGACACAGATTTGCAGGTTAAGCAACAGACAATTCTCATACCTAGTTTTTCAGAATTTGTTTAGCCTGAGACGTGAACTTTCCAAATAATTGCCAACTCTCTATATACTAGTAAAAATCAAATGGATAATGACAATATCAAAAGCACCTTGACTTGTGACAATGAATTGAATCACTGAGGTGTACAGGATGACATATTGCTGAATGGCTATTGTGTCATCTTATCAGATTATCACCTGGCTTTAAACCAAACACCCTTGTGGAAATCCCTACCCCACATTCCAGTCTCATCTAGAACAGTGAAAAGATTGCTTTGGTGATCCCTATAAAATTATTTTGAGAGACAAATAGGAAATGTAAACGCTGCTCTGACAGGCATGCTGTCTGTGTAGTTAGCACCTGCTTTCTTCTCCTCCCACGCCCTAGCATCCTGTCCTGGGCTCAGATCTGTGTAGCTCTTCACTACATCTGCCAAGTAGGTGGCTTCAGTGCACGTGATGAGCTTTGATCAGTCAAGTCAGAGGCCTCAGTTCTTAGACAAGTGACCTTAGTTCTGTTGAAGGAAAATTTTCATGACAACCAAAATGGGCTCAAGGCCTTCTCTGAGGTCAGTTTTATATAGATACAGAGCGCAAGAGCTGCAAAGGCCCCGAGAAGAAGAGCCTTGCCCAGCCTCAAGGGAGAAGATGCTGAAGGGACCACAGAGATGCAGACAACAGCAAGATTTGTTCATGTGACCAACCTCAAGAAAACGCTTGTCCAACCTCAATGGCTTCCCTATGTGATCTCTAGGTTCTTGCAATCTGACTTCTCTCCACAATATACTCTTAACACTGCTCCTACCATTATTAGCTCAGTAATAGTTTTTTTTGAAAGGGGAATTGGACTCAGGACCTTGCATTTGCCAGTCAGATACTTTGCCTCTGAGCCATGTCCTCAGCCTTCAGTAACACTTTTGGCAGATACTTTTTAGAATTCATTTTTAGTGACCTCTCTACCATTCTATTGATTTGTTCTGTTGTGATGACAGAACAGATATTCTCACCACCCTTGAATTCTGTGTCACCACAATCCTTTTCCTGTTTTGTTTCCCAGCTTTATTGACATATGATTGACAAACACAAATTGTGTCTATTTAAGCTGTACAATGAGATGATATAGGCACAGATTGCAAAATAATTAGACTTAATTTTACCAGTATTTTAAGGCTCTCCATTACACATCAGGCTAAGACAATCCTTCTAATTTAAGGTTCTCCCCCTATGTATACTCAGGTATAAATTTATTTATTACTCCAATATTGGGGATTTATATGACTCAGTTAACACTGCATGCTGTCGTTGCTCAAGTCATAGGTTTCTGAGGGATCTTAAGGGTTTCTGACCCTCAGAGAGAATTTGTCTTCATTTCAGAGAATCTGACTCCATTTTTGGTACCCCTTAAAATTTTAGTATTCCCTATCTTCACTTTTTTTTATCTTCTCCTCTCCTTTCTCTCCTCCCCTCTTTCTTCTTACTTTTTCTCTTCTCCCTCCTCCCTCCTCCCTCTTTCCCCCTCTCCTCTTCTCTCTCCTAGTTCTCTGTGTTTGTTTTGGGAAGTCCTCATCCACATTCATGATTTTCACTATCATCTTCAATATGATAGGCCCTAAATCTCTAACTTTGACCCTGAACTTCAGATTTGCAAGTACCTGTGACTCTCTCTGCCTGGATATTCCATAGCCACCTTACTCTTGGAAGACCCCAAACTCAACTCATTCCCAACTCCATTTCCAACTCAGACTCTTTCTCACTTAAGGTTCTTCCTATCTCAGTGAATGGTCTTTCCATGCTCCTAACTGCCCAGGCCAGAGACCTATGAGTCACCCATCGTTCTCTCCTCTCCCTCCCCACATTTCTGCCCAATCCCAGCAATCTCTTTCTCCCTAAAGCATCCTGATTGCCACCACTTCTCTCCATGCTCTCTGCCAATATCTTTGTCCAACTGCACATAGCCTCTCTTTTGTAGTTTTCTGAACTGTACCATTCAAGTTTATCTCTTTGTCCCGTTTCCTGTCCCAATCCATCTATCTTCCACACTGCCAGTAGAATGTTAATTTCAAATCTTTTAAATAGCCATATTATCAAATATGATTTGACCTCCTGAAACTCTGTCACAGATAGAAGGAAATACATTGACATAGTGCCCTGGCAGGTTCACCATAAAAAGCAACAGCTCCAAAAAGGACCACTTGTCCTCCCATCCTTGCAGCCTCCTCTTTCTTCCATCCTCCTGCTGCCTGGCCTCCAGCTTCATGCAACAAGTGGTTACTTTTCCAACTTCCAAGACCATGCTCCATTTTCTGATATCTGACTCTGTATTAGAAATTCTTTGTGTCAGAAGCCACCATTTCTTTTTTTAAATTTTATTTTAAAGAGAAAAAATAAAAATATCAATAAAAAGAGTTTCAAAACAGGTTATTAGGAGAGTTACAATAATTAATACATTGCATATTGTTGTCTTAGTAGTAATTATTCAGAGTACAAGACATAGGCCTGATATCTTGTCCAAACAATAGTAGCACAAACCTTTTTCTTCAATCAACTAAGGGAAACTAGCTGTATAACTATCTTAATTATCTTGTGTATACAAATATTTTTTTTCTTTTTCTCTTCCGTCCTTTTCCCTTTTCTCCATTACAGTTTGTCTTTCTTTTTAAAGAGTTTCTTCCCAATTCACAATATCTATTGTACATTTTAGACTTTATTTACTCTTGCAAATTCTCACACTAGTGGGACAATATGCTGTTTACACATATGGATCTGATTTACTTCACTTATGAGTATGGCCTCAAGTTGCATCCATTTACCTATAAAAGTTTCCAGTTTATCCTTCTTTATGGCTGATTAGTACTACATTGTATAAAAATACCATCTCTTTTTTATCCATTCCTCAGTTGACGGGCATTTGATTTGTTTCCAAGATTTAGCTATTACAACTTGTGCTGCTGTAAACATGGCTGTGGTACAATGTTTTAAAATTCTTCTGGGAAGATACCCAGAAGTGGAATAGCTGGATGGAGTGGGACTTCTAATCCTAGTATTTTGAGGAACCTCCACACTGATTTCCATAGTGGTTGCACCAGTCTTCACTCCCACCAACAATTGAGAAGGGCTCCTTTTCCACACAGCCCCACTAGCATTTGTTGTTGGTTGATTACTTGATGAAAGCCATTCTTTCTGGGGTGAGATGGAATCTCAGTGTTGTTTTAATTTGCATCTGTCAAATGACCACTGCCACTGAACATTTTTTCATGTATTTATTTGCCATCTGTATTTCTTCATCTGAGAAGTGTGTATTCATCTCAGATGGCCATTTTTAGATTGTGTCTTTGAATCTGGAGGGGTTTCATTTCTTTCAGTTCTTTATGTGTTCTAGAAATAAGATCTTTGTCTGAGGGACAACTGGCTATAATCTTTTTCCCACTCTGTGGATTGTCTTTTCTCTCTAATTTCCTTTGTTGTGCAGAAGCTTTTTAATAAGATGAGATCCAAGTTGTTGATTCTTTGAAGTATTTCCCATGCAGTCTGGGTTTTATTCATGAAGTCTCTGCCTACACCTATATCATCAAGATTTCTACCTATTTTCTTTTCCAGTAAACTAAGTGTTTCTATTTTAATATTTAGATCTTTGATCCATTTGGACTTTAGTGCATGGTGATAGACATGTGTCTAGTTTTAAGTCTTTGGCATGTAGAGAACGAGTTTTACCAGCACCATTTATTAAAGAAGCTATCTTTCTTCCAGTGAACACATTTGGGCCCTTTGTTAAAGATAAAGTGGCTGAGCATGTTTGCAGTTCCATCTGCATCTTCTGTTCTGTTCCACTAATCCTCAGGCCTATTTTTTTGGCAATACCATGCTGATTTTATCAGAGTAGCTTTGTAGCATAATTTTAAGTCAGGGATTGCAGTGCCTCCTACCTTGCCTTTGTGGCCCAGAACTGCCTTTGCTATTCTATGTCTCTTCTGGTTCCAAACCAATTTTGGGAGTGTTTTCTCTAGATCTGTGAGGCACGCAGATGGTATTTTTGTTGGGTTTGCATTAAATCTGTAGAGCAGTTTTGGGAGTAGGGCCATTTTCACTATGTTGAAGACCTATCATCTGTATCACTCTCCAATAAGGAGTTGGCTGGCCATCAGGCTGAACCCCATTTAAAATCTTCTGTTGTTTTACAAATCCAGAAATTGACTTGATTTTCAAAATTCTTGAAGAAATTTGAAGACCTATGGAAATGCATGAAATTTCCTGTACCCAAATCAAATACTGACCATCCTTTTCTTAGTTTGCAGAAAGAATTAAATTGATGCTGTGAACTGTTTCAATTTTTGGGTGTTCCTACACAGAATTTTCTTAAATTCCTGTTATCCTTTTCTGCTCATGCTTTTCTGCTAGCTAGTAAATGATTTGTAGCAAACAAGTATCAAGGGAAACATTTTTTAAATGCATAATACTTCAACAACTTGTTTTTGGTATGAATATGCTTGTGGTTGTGATTTTATATAGATAACCTAGAACACAGTCATAGTTTCTGCAAGGAAAATTATTTCCAGTATATATGAAAGAGTTAAATATATCAGTATTTTGTTTGTTCTACAAAGGGCTTCACAAAGACTATTTTCCCTGAATAGATCTGGAAGACTCCTGTCTAGAGGATAACATCTTGATTCTTAGCACCACGGATAAGCTGACCCCTGCTTACTTTTCTCTCCTCATCTTGCACTATTCAGTTCATGCTTATCTCTTCACATCAGGCCAATTGAGTTAGTTGTATTTCCTTAAATGTGCTGTGCTTCTTCATGCAGTTTCCTGTGTACAGGCTGATTCCCTCCCCTCTTATCCTTAGGGCTCAAGGGAAAGATCCCCTCCCAGCTAAGAAGGTGCCCTCTTCTGTGGTTACACTGCCGTAGTACTTGTCACATCACATCATAATTGACTTCTCTGACACGTCTACCGTCAGCTTTGAGAACGTCTTTTAAATCTGTGAATCCTTGGCCCCTGAAATAACATAAATAATTAGTAACTCTTTGCCAACTTACTAATTTTTCTTTTAAGGTGATAGAAGGGGAAGCTGTAAAACATTTTAAACTGGAAGGATAGCACTGGCCAGCCTCTCTGGTGTTATAAATCAGAATGTATTTGTTTTAACTGTTTCCCCTCTTTAATTATCTCTGATTTCTGGAGTCAGTTCCATTTATTTATTGTGGTCATTCTCTTTATGTCAGCCTTTTCCCTGAAAAGCCTGGTGATCCTTAGCTGTCTGGCCATATGTATGAATGAAAGATCATGTTGCTTGTTCTGCATAGATGGCACAGGTTTCCTCTGCAGTTGTGTTCATTCATTTCCCATACAAACCGCTTTCCAGAACGGGAGGGCTAACTGTGGCTTCCGTGGCCATGTAAACAAGCAGGCTTCCCTTTATGTTATGTGGGCGGAGAGGCAGGAAGACCAGGGACCCCCACAACTGATAAGGAAGGAGGGCTTTTCTCTGGGGGTGGAGTCCCTTAGAGGTTTTCACTCTTGACTGATGCTGGTTTTCCTTTTTGGTTTTTCCTCCCATCTGTTGTGGAGGTCTCAACACCCTCCCTAGAGGGTGTCCACAGACCGCCTTAGCCTGAGGGCAAAGGCCAAATGCTGCTGCTAACAAAGGGCTGTAAGGGAAGGGGAGAGAGGGAGGAAAGGGCCAGCTGTTTCAACTGCAGCTCTTTAATGACAGCCCTAACAACTGCCTCCCGGCCTGCACCTGCTCTTCACATTTATTGACTCTTGAGATTGGTGCTTCTTTGGGACAACATACTTACCTCGGGTTTTTCTTTTCTTTTTTTAGTCCATGTTTGCAGTACATAGTGTCTACATTCAGCTTGGGCTAATATACGTATTGTATCTTGATTGTTTTTACTCCCTCCCATCCCCCCTTTCCCTCCTTCCCCTAATCCCCTTCTCATTTCTGCAGAGTCTACCTCACTGTTTCTGACTATGGCTCTTTACTTTGCACTTTAAATTGTTTATATTGGGCCTTATATTGGAGAGACTATGCATATTTAGCCTTTTGTTACAGACTTATTTCACTTAGTACTATGGTCTCCATAGCCATATATTTTCCTACAAATGACTCAGTGTTAGCCTTGTTTATGCCTGAGTAGTACTCCATTCTGTATAATTACCACATTTTCTTTATCCATTCATCTGTTGATGGTTACATAGGTTACTTCTATAATTTAATGATTGTAGATTGTGCTTCTATGAATATGTGAATGCTAACATAGGATGACTTTAGCTCTATTAAGAAGATACCTAGGAGAGGTATACTTGGGTCAAACAAAATATCTAGTTGTAGTTTTTTGAGAAATCTCCCTGCTGATTTCCATAGTGATGATACTAGTTTACAGTCTCATCAACAAAATGGTTCCTTTTTCCATGAAACTTTGTCAGCATTTTTTGTACTCCTGAATTGCAATGTTTTCTGCTCTGATTTCTCTATTAGTCCAAATTCATTGCCTTTCTTTCTTCCAGGTATCCCTCAAATTTGTAAAAAAGTTTTAATTTTTTAATTTTATGGAAAAAAGAACAAAATTTCACAACAAAGTGATAGAATAGTAATAGTTACCACATTACATTTTGTTATCTTTAAAGGAGTTGCTCAGGGTACAAGATATGGGCATAAAAAATTCTCCAGTTGATATTAGCACAAACCTTCCTTTTTAATTATCTAAAAGATGTTAACAGTATAACTGACCCGCATTTTTCCCTTTTCTCTACTGTCCTTTCCCCTTTCATCCATCCTACCTCCCTTTTCCTTTTGAACAATTTCTTACCATTTTACAATATCTATTGTACATTTTAGACCTTATTTACTCTTTCAAATTCTCACACCAGGGAGACAATATGATGTTTACACATGTGAGTCTGATTTATTTCACTTATGACTATGGTCTCAAGTTGCATCCATTTACCTATAAAAGTCTCCAGTTTATCCTTCTTTATGGCTGAGCAGTACTCCATTGTATATATATAAAAAAAACACATCTTTTTTATCCATTCAGTGGTTGATGGGGATTTGGGTTGTTTTCAAGATTTAGCTATTACAAATGGTGCTGCTGCAAATATGAGTGCATATATATCACTGTGGTGTGCTGTTTTTAATTCTGCTGGGAGGATACACAGAAGGGGAATAGCTGGGTTGAATGGGACCTCTAGTCTTAGTTTTTTAAGGAATCTCCATGCTGATTTCCAGTGGTCACACCAGTCTACACTCCCACCAACACTGGAGAAGGGATCCTTTTTCCCCATAGCACCGCCAGCATTTGTTGTTGGCTGACTTCTTGATGATAACCATTCTTTTTGGGGTGAGATGGAATCTTGGTGTTGTTTTAATTTGCATTTCTCAAATGACCAGTGATGTTGAGCATTTTTTCATACATTTACTTGTCATTTGTATTTCTTTATCTGAGAAGTATTATTGATCTGAGATGCCCAGGTACTCTGACTTTCCAAAGGCTCAGGAGGAGTAAGGTAGGAAGGAATAAGAGGGTGTTGGGGATTGTCACTTACAGCACAGATGTGTGCAATTGGGAGTGGGGGTGTGTTATGGCTTGTGTTTAGATGTCCTGCCAAAGCCTCATGTGGTTATAAGTGGGGTTTTTTTCACAGGTGGCTGGATCTAGAATGTGTGATGCTGGAAGAGATTCATGGTGCAAGGCTAAGATCAAGGGTGCTAGGATTAAGGATATGAGTGCTACCAATCCTAAGCAGGCTGGATAATATATAAGGGATAGAAACAACTGTGTTCATCCCTGTTGCTTTGCTACCTTCTGCCCACCATGAACTGTTTCTCCTCTGTGGCACCTGTCTGCCATACCACCCTGCCTTGGAGCCAGCCGATTATGGACTGGAATCTCTACAATCTATGAGCTAAATGAACTTTTCCTCCTTTAACTTTGAGTGTCAGGTATTATGTCTCAGCAATGAGAAAAGTGTAACTAAGAGAGGGTGTTTGGAGTGCTAGTCGGGTTTCAGCATTAGTTTCAGTAATGTGATCCAAATCCTCAGTCTCCATTTCCATCAGCTGCCTGCCCACATCCCAAGTCTCCAAGGTAAACTGTCTTGACAAATGCCCACACTTTGTTTCTGGTTTGTAGGTGCTTTGACTTTGATTGCAACTTGTGTAAAAAGAAAAAAAAAGGCTGTGTTTCTAGATGTGCTTAGATAGCCCAGAAATGCAGGCAGCAAAGGCTACTACTGGGAAGTAGAACTGTGGCATGGGGACTAAAGTTTTACTTTCTGTTCTATGCCCTGTGTGATCTTTCCATCAATGTTACAATGAGTACATTTTATCTTTACAATAAGTTATTTCTGACAAACTTCTTGAAGTAAACCTTTACGTACAGAAAATGCACAAGTCAAAACCTTAGTGAATTTTCATCAAGTAGAAACACTTATTGCCCAGGTTTGGGCATTCGTTCCCTGGGTCTACATCAGCCAGATTGTAGACTTTTGCCAGTGTCTCAGAAGTGCCTCTTCTTGCCCCCTTCCAATTGTTCCCACTTCTCACAAAAATAATCACTATTCTGCTTCCTATCACTAAACATTAGTTTCTGCTGAGAGTTCCAGTTGCTCCTTATCCTACAACTACTTGGTATCATCTTTATTATTTCTCTTAGTCATTCTAATAATATTATCTGTAGCATTATCTCATTGTGGTTTTGGTTTGCATTTCCTAGTTGGCTAAAGATGTGGGCATCTTTGTATGTGCTCATTTGCCATCCATGTGCCCTTGTTGCTAGCAAGATCTGCTACAATCTTTCACTTAATAATTGATTGAAATAATTGCACCACTAACCTGTATAGGGACTTAGAGTTATACAGTCCTTCTGAGAGGCAGAATAGGGTGGTAAAAATAGCCAGAATTTGTTAGCAGGCATTCCGGACTCTTCTATGTGGTGTGAGATCTTAGACAAATTATTTCACCTATTTGTGCCCCCAATGGTTGGTCTATAAAGCAGGGACAGTAACAGTTTGTGCTTCATGGGGTGGTCCTGAGTATTAGATGCAAAAATTACATAGAGGCTCTCTGCTCCGTGCCTGACACCGTACATGCTCATCAGTGTGTTCTTGATGCCATTCAGGAAAGTCTGGGAAGAGGGTGAAGGACAGTGTCTTTGAAATTGCCAGTGGCCTAGTATCTGCGGGAGCATACATCTCCTGTTTCTCCCAGAATTGAGTCTTACAGGCAAGATTCTGTTCCTCTATCCCCAGCTACTGCCCTAGACAGAGCAGGAGGATCTTGCCTCAAGAAATTTCTAGATATAACCAGGCTCTTGGATGCTGTCTTGGCCTTTGTATGGCTTTAGCATCTGCTGCTGCTGTGTGTAGCAGAAAGAAGTGTCCCCATGGCATCTTTCTATATAGTTGCCACATGTTCTCCCACTGATGTTTCCTATGGCAAAACTGCCTGTGGAACCTTGTGACTTTGTGGCTTACACCCAGCACCTTTCCAACAAATATATTTCCAGCACTTAGCAAGTACCAGGCTCTCTGATAAATCTGGGGATCCAGAGTGGAAAAGAAAGGACTACTAGGTAGGGAGATACAGAAGCAAGGAGTTGGTCCCAGTGCACTAGGTAAGCCCCACAATAGAGAAGCACAGTGGTTTGGGGAATACGGAGGATGAAGAGGGAAGAAGAGCTGAGAAGGTCAGAGAAGGCTTCCCAAAAGAAGTAACGCCCCAGCTCCAAGAAGCCATTTCGGCTGCAGGGAATAGCATGTGTAAAGACCCAGAGGCTGAAGATCAGAGCCTCTTTCTCCTCTTGAACCTATACATTTGGTACCAAAGCCTTGCTCTGGGCTTTGTATAGCAGCCCAGGCTCTCCCAATGGGACCTTAATGTGAAACATAGAGTATTAGGACGAAGTACAAAAATATCATTTTATCTCATGGTTAAGGGTCTTAAGGATCAAGTGCCCTATAGGTAGGTACATTATTGGCATTCATTTTCCTTTAGAACTCAGCCTGCCATGATTGATCATTTAAGAATTGTCTGTGTGACTGGAAGAAACAGCCACAACCAAAAACACACTCAGCCACCTAATCTTTGAGAGGGGCCAAACAAACTCACTGAAAGAATGATAGCATCTTTAATAAATGGTGCTGGAAAAACTGGCTTGCCACCTGCCAAAGACTGAAAATAGACCCAAGCCTATCACCATGCACCAAACTCAAGTCAAAATGGATCACAGATCTCAATATTAAAACAGAAACACTAGATCTATTGGAAGAGAAAGTAGGTAAAAACCTTGAAGACATAGAGGTAGGCAGACAGTTCACGAACAAAAACCAAATTGCACGTGAAACACTTGAAAGAATCAACAACTAGGATCTCTTCCTACTGAAAGATTTCTGCACATCTAAAGAAATCACCAGCTGAATAAAAAGAAAACCTACAAACTTGGAAAAAATTTTAGCTGACTATCCCTCAGGCAAAGGGCTGCTATCTAGAACATATAAAGAATTAAAAAACATCAGCCCCTCCAAATTCAAAGACCCAATCCAAAAATGGGCAGCTGAGATGAATACACACTTCTCAGATAAGGAAATACAAATAGCAAATAAATACATGAGAAAATGTTCAACATCATTAGTCATTCAAGAAATGCAAATTAAAACAACATTGAGATTCCACCTTACCTCAGTAAGAACGGCTAGCTTTAAGAAATCAACCAATAACAAATGCTGGCGAGGCTGTGGAGAAATAGGAACCCTTCTTCACTGCTGGTGGGAATGCAGACTGGTGAAACCAATGTGGAAATCAGTTTGGCGATTCCTCAGCAAACTAGGTCTAGAGGTCCCATTCAACCCAGCTATTCCCCTTCTGGGTACTTTCCCAGAAGATCTAAAAACATCATATCAAGCGATATATGTGCACCTATGTTCATAGCAGCACAATTTGTAATTGCTAAATTGTGGAAGCAACCCAAATGTCCATCCATCGAGGAATGGATAACAAAATTGTGGTACTTTTATATAATAGAATATTACTCAGCTATAAAGAAAGATAAACTCGAGGCTTTTACAGGTAAATGGTCCCAACTAGAGACCATACTCATAAGTGAAATAAATCAGACCTCCATGAGCAAGCACTGCATTGTCTCACTAGTGTAAAACCTGAAAGAGTTAATTTAAACTAGGAGGTATGATAGACATTGTGAAATGATAGGAGAACGCTCAAGGGTAAAGAGCAACTGGGATATAGGGAAAGAAAAGGGAAAGAAGGAGAAATTTTGTATGTATGTATATACAGGATAGTTAACATGGCTGTTCTACTGTCTTCTATTTCTTTGCTGAAAGAAACTGTCAATGAGTCCTTGATTGATCAATATTGCATGTCTCTATGTGTTTTCATGAGAAACTACTTTGAAGATATCAGTACGTAATACAATAAGCATTGTTAATTTCCTACCAGTTTGTTTGTAACTCTGTATTGTCTGTACTGTTCTTTTGCTATTTTGTAAAATGTTGTGTGTCTGTTAATGTTTTCCTCCTTTTATTTTTAAAATAAAAACAAAGAATTGTCCGTGTGGTTCGAGCCCATTTTTATATCTTCCTTGCTCTGGTTTTAGCCTGATTTCTGCACCCACCTGAGGTCTCCCGATCTCTATTAGGGTAGCTTATAGCTCCAGTGCCCAGAAACCCTTCGTCCTTATCCTAGTCCTTCTTGACTTTGTTTCAGTCTCTCTCTCTCTCTCTCTCTCTCTCTCTCTCTCTCTCTCTCTCCCTCCCTCCCTCCTGCTATCCCTCCCCCTCTCCAAATTCTGCCCTGTTCAATTCTGATCCCAGATCCCAGCAGTCCCCTTTGTACTCCTTTCCTGACAACCGCAGGCAGTGGGCAGGGGTGCAGACCTGTTTGGGGAAGGAACCCTCTGCTCCTAATTTGGCGCAGTAGACTTTCTTAGTGTGAACCCAACTCCAGAGATGTCTAGCCCTCCCTCGTCTCTCCTGGGCCCATCCCTAGTATTATATAAATGAAAAAGTTGAGGCTCAGAGACATTGTATGACTTGCCAAGGTCACACTGCAAATGAGTGGCAGAGCTGAGACTCACCCAGGTCTTCTGCCTTTCAGCCCAGTGCTCTTTTCAGGAAGCAGCTGCCTCTTTCAAGGCTAGGGACTTCTAGGTGACATCAGCTCCCACCCACTGAGTGCACTGTGTACAAGTCTCTCTTAGCACTTCTTTCTTGAGGCACTTCATTAAAACTGAAGCTGGCCTGTCCAGGCTTCTGAATCAGCAGCCTAACAAAGAGCATCCAGCCATATCTGCATGTGATTAAGGAAACATCAGGGGCAGGAAATGCTTTTTTTATGGTTGGGTGGGAGGTGGTGGCACGCAAGGAGGTGGAGAGATTCAATTAAATGGTAAGATTTGAATAGAGGATCATCTTTTAGCATAAGATGTACCACAGGGACCATGGGGGTGCAGTGGGGAGTGAAAAGGCTACATTCAAAAGTTTAGGATTACCAGTTAGACACATTTTGGCACAGAGATATATTTACTGGGTTCCAAGGACCTCTGTCATACCCCGTTAATGCAAACATCCTGGTAAAGAAGGATGTTCTCATAGTTCCACTTCTGTGACTATAAGTTGAGTGTGTCCCCAAATGCCTACGAGTGGCAGGCAGAAATCATGTGCATGTGTCCTTCCATTTCAGGCAGCTGTGTTAATGTTTGCTCACAGGCTGATAGGTAGATAATGATTCCTATGATCTTGCACAGCTGTTGTGGCACAGGTGTTTCCCTGTGAACACACAGAGTTGAGAACTTGTTTCCTGCAGTCTCCCACAATGCACTGGGCCATGTCTGATTGGAACAGCTCCCGCTAAGAGCACATCCGAGAACCCTGGATTTGACATCAAGATATTATGTGACTGGGAAAAATCAGAAAGTCCTGGTGCCCCTTAGGTTACAGGGTAGCTGATGCCCAGAGAGCTCTTTCCTATCATGGGGAAACATCAGGGGCATGATGAGCAAACAGTAGCTGATACCACATGTGAAGCAAATTCCAACAGTCAGTGGGAATAGTGCTTTCACAGGGTTGAAGAGTGTCTGCCCCAATTCAAGTCTATGTGGAACTGATGAATGTGAACTTATTTGGAAATAGAGCCTCTGCAAGTGTAATTAATTCAATTTACAGGGTAGGCCCTAATTTGATGACTGCTATCCTTACAAGAAGCAAATTTGAATATGGATACATATAGAATGGCCATGTGAAGAGATGGGGGCAGAGATTAGTGAGATGCTGTCACAAGCCAAGGAACACTGGGACTGCTGGCAACCTCCAGAAGTCAGGAAAAGAGAAGGCAGGATTTTCCAGTAGAAACTTCAGAAACAGGGTGGCTCCAACACTTAAACGTCAGACTTCTGGTGCAGCGAGTGGGAGAACACATTTCTGTCATTTTACCCCTTCCGGTTTGTGGCAACTTGTTATGTGTGTCCCTGGAAACAAAAGCACACATCTATAGATGAAACGGGGATCATCCCCTGCAGTGTGCTCCAGTGTTGACAGGAGGAGGGTGAGAATCATCAACAGAGGACACACTGTCAAGGAGAAGGGTCGGTGTGTCTCCTCTGCTTGTGCTCTGCACTCATCCATACGCCATTTGGGAAGGTATCATAAGTCTTGGGAATACGCCCTTGGATGTTTCTATCCTTTTGCTGTAACATCTATATCTTCAAATTTTCCCACAATGAATATGCATTTCTTGTGTAAAAATACATATCTATAGCCCCATCTACCCTTCCTCTACTTACATTCAATTATACATAATCCTATGCACTTGTAGAACCTTTCCAAGTGAAATGGTCCCAGGAAACCTTCATCTCACGCAGCTCCAAGGCTAGGAACTACTCCCTAAAAGCTGCAGCAGGGACACAAATGGATAATAATAGAAGCATACACTTACTTATCATTTGGTACTCTTTAAAGTGCACACGTCTATACGCATTGACCTCTTTCTCCTGATACCTCTCTGACAGATAAGAAAGTTGAGGCTCAGACAGCTGCAGCTCTCCCAGAGTCTCATATGTAAGTCATGACCTTTCTTTGCTCAAGAAAAACAGCAGGGCTGCCAAGGGGTTCCGGCTAGCTCTCTTCCCAGTCTCTGTCTTTCCACGGCCTGGCCTTCGGTCTTGAGCAAACAGTAGCTGATACCTAGGGCTGGCCTCTCCCATCACCTATGAGGAGGCTTCTATGTGGCATGGGTCAAGGTGGGGCTGGAAAGGGCTCCTTGCCCCTGAATATTGGCATCCAGCAAAAAGATCCATGGGCAATGGGAGGGCAGGCACTGTGAATACGTGGGCTTGTCATTCACAGAAAGATTTAGTCCTGGGACAAGGAACAGGGCACATCAAGAAATACTCAGAGAGACCCTTGGAGAGACAACGTGGTTGGGAAAGTGGATGGAGCAGCTTAGGAACAGCAGAAGAGGATTGCAAAAATGTTCAGAAAGCAACTCAGGCAGGAAGACCTTTGGGAAAAAATAGGGCTCTTAAATCTGAAAGAAGTGGGAAAAGAAGATGGGGGTGTGGCACACAGCAGAGTCCTGAGCCCTCCTCTTCCCCTTGCTGCTACTCTAGCTCAATCCCCAGCTCCTACACCTTAAGGACAACCCCCTGCTGCCCCCATGCAGGCGATACCCTCCCACAGGGTGTGTCCACATCTTCCAGAGGACAGGTTTTTGTGCACAAGGATCAGCTCCTTCCCTAGGTCTCTTATTTCAAGTCCAAATCTTCCTGGGAAAGCTGCCTGGGAAATGCATTGCCAGGAAGCATTAAAGCCACTCCTCCCCCTGCTTAAAAGGGTTCAGGCTGGCTGCTCTCTGCTGACAAGAACTGGTGGAGGAGAGGCAGCTGGGGAATTCCACAAGGGCAAAGAGGGCAGGAGACCTCAGAGGACTGGGATCAGGGAGCAGAGCTCTGGGGACCCCTTAGAGTTTCACAGTCCTCCGCAGCCATGGCCTCTTCCATCCCTGGACACAAAGAGGAAGTATAAGGAGGATTAAGAGCCAACTAATTATGAGTAGGAAAGTTGCTTTTAAAAAACACCACTGTCTTAATAGGGAGCATTTCTGGTTAATTTTGCTAGATAAGGGGAGGGGTACAGTTCGGATAGCACAATATTTCAAGAGATCGTGCATTTCCGCATGCAGGCAGGGCCATGTGTATTCTGGTAAGGTAAGTCTTCCAGAAACTTTTACATTACATGGCAGGGAGCCACGAGGGTGTTGTTCCTTTTGAACATGCTTGTGCTCCCAGCCTTTAGCTTTACAGTACACGTGGCTACTAGGCACAAAATGCTGGTCTAAGATCTCAGCATGGAGCCGAAGCAGAAAATTAATGCTTTTTACCAATTACAGTGCTCCTCTTTTCAGCTTCTTAACAAAAACCTACCTCAAAATCCACTAGCACTGGGAACAGAATGTCCGTTTGCAGCTTAGGATACATAAGAATTTGCCAGTAATGGGGTGGGATTTGGGAGCCTCCTCCACAGAGTTTGCGAACAGTGAAAATGACTGCGTTTTCAGAGTTAGCTTCTCTAAAACCGGAAATGTGAACAGAGCTGACTTAGTGCTAATACTTTCTCTTACTGCTATAAGAAAGAGGAAAGACTGTGCTCAAGTTAGCGGTGATGTGTGAAAACCACAGTAGAGGTTTTGTGAAGAAGAGCAATTGTGGCTTTTGCACAAGTTATTCCTAAACCGAGGCTGGGGACGGTGTATGACACTTTTCAAAGTAGCTTCTGGATTGGTATTTCACTGAAATGAAGACCTTTGAGCAAGACCGGAAAGCCAAAATCTACATTTCATGACCTCTGCAGGAAAGAAATAGTTGCACTGTGGAACATTCTAGAATGGCACACTCAAACCATGGCCCGGAAGAACAGTGGGCCTTTTTGGGTGGGAGGGGGCCAGACAGGGAAAATTTAATTCCCAATAAAGTTTTCTGATAGTTTTCTGCTCTCTCTCTCTCCACCCCCTCACCCAGTTCTGTGGCCTCAGCTACCTTCTCTAGCACAAGGGACCTGATTCAATAGCTGGAAAAGAGGAAATAGAGGAAACAGAAGAAAAATGAATGTCCGTTTCAGGAAGTCAAAAACATTTTAACTCAAGATTTCAATGAATCTGTACCAGGTACCCATGTCATGCACATACACATGGCCCCAGAAAGTCATGGTATTTTAGAAATAATCCAGACTTGGGTAAGAAATTGGGAGAGAAGTTTTAGGAGGTAAACATACAGATATGTTGGGGTTCAGAAAATACTTCAAAGCACAGCTCTTTGCCATGCTGACCATTTCCAATGAAAGAAAAATAGGAGGCCTTAGAAGCTGCCACAGAACTAAAGTCCTTCTGACTTTCCTTTTCTTTCTTCCTGCCCCAGTCCCCTTCATTCTTTCCAGCCCTCACAAGGGCAGGCAGAGGCTGTTCTCTGAATTTTCCTTACTTTCTTCTTTGGAGGGATAGTAAAGGAAGGAAGGAGGGAGGGAGGGAAGGAGGGAAGGAAGAAAGAAAAGAAGGAAGGAAAGAAAGAAGGAAAGAAAGAAAATATGCCATGTGAAACATCATTTAACACTTTTCTAGGTGGTCCTATTAGGTAGCTAGGATTGCAAATTGACATAAGAGTCATTTTGCTACAAGTTGCAAAAATTTTTTCCAGCTGCTATGGATTGAGTGGCTCCACCAAAACTCTTATTAAAATTTAAACACATTGTGACGTGTGGTATGGGAGGTGGGACCTTCGAGTGATAATTTAGGTTAAATAAAGCTCTCAGGATGGGGTCCCAATCCAGTGGGACAGTGGGTTTGTAAGAAGGGAAGGAGAGACCTGGGCTAGATGCTCTGTTTCACCACATAATGTCCTGCACTGCCTCAAGATCCTGTAGAGTCCTCACTAGCAAGAAGGCTGTTGCAAGATGCAGTTCCTAGATCATGGACTTCCCAGTCCTCAGAATCATGTGCTGAACAAACTCCTATTGTTTATAAATTACCCAGTCTGTGGTATCCAGTATAGCAACAGAAAATGGGCTTAGACATTGGCTGTACACAAATTGATGTGCATGCCATTTCATTCTGAAATCAGCTTTGACTCATGATTGAAAAGTAATTGAATGGCTCCATAATGTTCTAAGACTATTCATTAGACTAAATGCATTCGTGGAGAGAAAGACAGATTAAAAGAAAGAACATAGAGCAAATATCCAACCATGGGGGAAATCTCAAAATTAGGTAAGGGTAAAAGTGAGAATCAAGGAGGGGGTCAAAAGAATCAGGATTGGGATGTAGCATAGAAACCAAACAGGGAAAAGATGGAAGAAGGACCAAGCTCAACTTCCTAGTTTCCCCTCAAGTGTCACCCCCACGAAGGAAGCTTTTTCAGGGCTGGTTGATGTGACCTGATCCCCAGAAGCACAACTATGCTGTTTGCCTTCAAATCCCAACTTGAGTATTCTTCAAGAACACATTAGGCAAGTCCCCACGCCCACCATGCTTTCATCTCATCAGCTATGACAATGAGATGCCCTGGCAAGGCAGCAAGCACGGCACCAGGAAACAGTCTATATTACTATAAGTGTTAGCTAACGCTACTTCCAATTCCCCCACCGTGGACCCACATGGAACCAAGCATTTCCTTTCTGTCCCATTTGTCCCAGTTGCCATCTTACAGTTGCTTTTAGTAATCACATTGGAAGGTCCAACCCAGAATAGTCTCCCTTTCAAATAATTTAAGCCAAATGATTTGGAACCATAAAGATATTTGCACAATTCTTTCCTCTTCCCCATGTAATGAAACCTAGTCACAGGAGTAATATCCATCATTCCCAGATCCTGTCCACGGGTAAAGGGGAACGACTTATACAAGGTATATTCACTAGGCAGTAGGAATCTTGGGGACCATCTTAGAATTCTGCCTATCGCGGTAATGATGTAACTAATCTTTCTCTCACTCACTAGTGTGTAAACAAGGACAGAGGCCATGGGTGTTTGTAGAATGAACGAAGAGGTGAATGAATAAAAAAATGAAAGAACTAAGAAAAAGTAGCTGTGGACATTTTTGGTGGTTTTAAGAGATTGTCTCACTATGTAGTCCAAGCTGCCCAAGCTGTCCTCAAACTTACAATCCTCTTGCCTCAAACCCCTGAATGCTGGGATTATAGGCGTGTGCCGCAATGGCCACCTGATGTATCTGTTTTGATTCGCCAAAAATTTCCCATTATATTAAGAAAAGCTGAGGGAACCCTTGTGACTTCACAAAAAGTTGTGCGAAGCTGTAAACCTTACCCTCAGGGGGGCATCCAGACATCCTCTTTGGTGTCCAGAGGCGGTAAGGCTGCTACCTTAAACCTCTCCTGACTACCGCAGGTCCCCACCACAGGGTCTCCCACACCCACCTGTAGCTCTTTGCCAGCAGGCGGAACCTACACCTGGCACTCCAAACACAAGGGTACCATGTGACCTCAACTGTTTATGAAGAGATCAAGGGCATCCTGAGTGAGGGAAGGAGAGGTAGAAGTGGTATGTAAGGCAGAATTTAACAATTTCAGAGGATGAATTCAGTATCTTGCCTCAAAGGTGCCCGGACCTTTTATTCTTGGGCTGTATGAAGTGTACCAGACGCCCTACAGTCTGAACCACTCTATTGTTTTGCCAGTCACCAGCCCCATTCTTTTCCCAGTGACTGATTCTCTGTTCTGAACCAGAACCCCAAATGATTCTACTCAGTATTTTTCATAATGGTTTTATTGAGATATAATTTCTACACTGTACTATTCATCCATTTAAAATGCGGACTTCAATCATTTTTAGTGCATTTGGTCTTGCAACCATCATCACTATTAAATTCCAAAACACCTGTCCTCTTTATCAGTCATGCCCAATCCCCTCCTTATCTTGCCTTAGTCTTGACTAACGCGGGATTTTCTGTCCTCAAGTCTCTCCCAGGTTAATGCCACACTTCTGGTCCCAGAGGGAATCAGAAGACCGAGACTGTACTCCTAGCCAGTTGTGTGACGGTGTGGTCTTCCCTTCCTGTGTCTCAATTTTCTTAGATGTAAACCGGGAGAGGTCGTTGCAATATAAAGAGAGGATTTGCAGTTCTTATATTCTATACACAAACAACCACTGTAACAGCTATTACTTTAGTCCAGCAGCCCAGCATTCTTACCGCTTTCATTATACTTTATCTTTTGTTCACCTCATTCGCATTGCCTTCTACTCTGTCAGAGCCAACCCCAGCTGTGCCTCCTCCAGGAAGTCCCAGATGGCTCCTTTTGCCTAAACTTCTAAGGCAACTCAGCCATTTACCACACAAATGGGACCTTCCTTATATGTAGGACACCTGTGTTTCTTGCGGATGGCTACAGAATGGTACCTCACAAGGCTATCTTTTTCCTACCCAATGCTTTGTATTACTATTTTTTGTGATTCCCCCGTTTTACACCTTCCAAACATGGGTTAGGGTGGGAAGGAAACAAGATGAGTCTAATGTGGTTTAGGTACTTGCATGCCTCCTCCAGGTTAAGGATTTGAGATGTTTCATCTCTTTGGCAGCTCCCAGCAGGAACTTACGAGATGGAACTGAGAAGAGTCAAGTTACTTGGCCAAGCCAGTAAGCAATGTAAAGAAGATAAAAATACAGATGCATCTGATTCCCGTGTTTGCGATTTTAACCTCCGTGCTATGATGGCTCTCACTGTGGTAGGAGATATTGAGGGAATGTGGTTAAAGTTCAGACTTCTCCGTTGGGCCCCAAACAGAGACCCACAGCAGCCTCCGCAGCCATATCCCACCCAGTGATGTGCGGGACATCCAGTTAGGTCCTCAGCGCCTGATCACTCAGGCTTTGGGTGATCTGTCGAGACCCTGAGATGGGAGAGCAAGTGTGTGGGAGAGTATGGCTGCCTCTTGAGTCTCAATGGAAAAAAAAATATCTGCCTCAAACAGGACAAACTTCTGTTAAGAATTCATCTGCAATTAGCTAGAGATTTCTTGCAAACTGTTCTTAAACCCATCTTATTATTTTCACAGAAAGCTGCACGTTTGAGAATGCTTCACCAACCCATGCCTGTTGGAGCTCTGGTTTTTTGATGAGAAAAGTGATAAGCATTCATTGTGGGAGATGTTAAAATGCAGAAAAATATAAAGGAGGAAACAAAAAGCACCGCAACCCAGAGATAACCACTGATAATATTTTGGAGTATTTCCTTCGAGACTCACAGCTTGCATCCTCTCTCTCTCTCTCTCTCTCTCTCTCTCTCTCTCTCTCTCTGTCACTCAATAAAGACACAAATATGTGCATTATGTATCACAGGAATCACACTATGTAAGTACATTTTACCCTCTTTATCCCTGAACATATTGCTTTATCTCTGAGCATTTTTAATTTGTTTCCAAAACTGTCACCTTTAGGGACTGATTTTGTAAATGAATAATTTGATTTTAACTGTAGCTCTCAGAAGCACTTTTCAAAACCATCAACCATCAAAAGCGAGTAAGTGAATGAAAAGGGCTCCAAAACCCAGAGGGTGCCAGAGGGTTTTGCAGAGGTTGTTCCGGTAGCCTAGGAATTCTCTTCCCTTCATGCGACACTGACTCCCATTCTACAGCACCAGGCACTAGCTGCCTCTTGTCTCCACAGCTAGTTAATGAGCTGCAGAATAAACATGAAGCGTTACCCTTCTTTGCTGCCCTATACTTTCACTCCCCGTTTTTCAATGAAAAATTGCATAATTGTTTCAAATGCGCATCTGTCAGTAATACTTCAGGGAGTCTGGTGATTCACTTGACCTGTGGAGACAAGGGAAGACTTAAAGTGGCAAACTTTGGCCACAAATGTTATCTTTCCTAGGAAGTGGAGGTGTCATTTTGCACCTGGCACGCTCTTTCCCCCTCTTTCCTACTTCAGGCCCATCCGCACAGAGCTGAAAGTTGGTATTGTCTTGAGAACCAGCTCTCTGGAAGGCACACAGAAAGACACAGTAGACGGGGGCTTCGGCTTAAAGGAAGCCAAGGGATGAGGCTGACGGCTCCTATTCTGGAGTGACTTGGAGTTTCTTTGGGCCTAGTCACTGACAACCAGGAGCCCAGGAGAACCCCTCTCCTAAGCAATCTTTTCAAGGCTGAAGAATTGCTCACCCCATTGAGATTCTTAGTTTCTGGAAGATTCGGTTAAGTGAGGGGAAAAATCAACTCATGCTTTCTACCTGGGAACCTGGTTTTACAATAACTGCAGAGAAACCCCCTTTTTACATAAAATTCTGAAAAAGGTATACAAGCTAGCACTATAACCAAAAAAAAAAAAAAAAAAGAAAGAAAGAAAGAAAAAGAGAATACAATTACTCAAAGTCTTTTCTAGAACAGCCATTGTCACATTTCCTTCTAGTCTTTTTCTCATATAACTTTTTTGTGGTTGCAATTACAGAATCTATGTAAAGTTTGCATCTTTCTGACTTCACCTAGCTTCCCTTAATGAGCATTTTCCTGTGTTGTTCCATATTTTAATAAACATTATTTTAAAGGACAATATAATGGGATATATATCTTTAATGATGTCACATAAGGGTGAAATTGTAGTTTTTCTCCTATACTTCTGCAATAAGTACAGGGGTAAGAAATTTAAGATATGGCTAGTCCCTCAAAGACAGTTTGCTTTTTCTGGGAAAGAGTAATTTCTTCAAAGGTCCTTAAGTTGGATCCCCAAAACATGAGCAGCATCCAGGACTGTCCAGACCAGTGGAGGCAAACCTATGGCACATGTGCCACAGCCGGCTATTTGCCATAGTTGAAAGTTCTGAAAGGTTCACCATTGCTGGTCTAAACAGTTCATGAGAAATGGAGTAAGGGGTGCAACTGGATGAGATATTTTCAGTGACCCCACTCTCCCACACTCAAACTCAGATTTTGTACCTATATGAGCTTCTCTTAGCTAAGGAGGTATTTCAGGAGCCTTGATGTGGGGGTTGAATGTGTGGAACCCTCTCCCACACTCCTTTAATCTGTTGGTTGCTTTACTGGAGAGTATGTTCTGGTGGGTTTACACCCACCCCCGCGGTAACCGAGTGAGAAGATTCCAGAATCTTTCTAACACTAAGTGTCTCAGCTGATGGATGTGTCACTCACACTCTAAAGTCCCTAGTATGGTGTACTGCATTTTATCATGCTACAGAAAACCTCCAGTATTGTTTTATATAGAGGCCAGTAAGTGCTTAGGAATTTTTGAAGCTTATCATTTGTGCTTGATGATTTACATAAACATTATCAATCCACCTTGTTTGCATTATGAACCTCTTTTATTAATATGGCCTTTTTAGTATCCCAGATTCCATGAAGAAAGCATGTTCCTAATACAAGGAAATCTTCATAATTGGCTGCCAGAGCTCAGGAAATAAAACATTGCCAGCACCAAAGTATTCTTAAGTGAAAAGAGACATTTGGAAATTAGGTGGCTTTAGGTCTGTTCACAGCTATTCTGCTTTCTAAACAAGGTACCACCCCTTGGGCCAAAACCCAGCTTTGCTCAAAATTTCTGCAGTTTTCTGACTAATTATATAATAATTTCTTTTGTTTTCATACTGGGGGTTGAATCCAGGGTCTTCACACTTTGCTATATCCACAGGTATTTTTTAAAATTTTGAGATGCTGTCTGTAAGTCACTAACTTGCTCAGGTTAGGCTCAGATTTATGATCCTCTTGTCTCAGCCTCCCATAGTACTGGGATTACACATATGCCTTACTCTGCTGGCTTTATGGTGTTTTTATATGAGCCCAAGAACGTATTTGTTTGTGAACTGTTGACTTAGATCAATACTATCCTGGACTGGTTGAAATAAGCAGTTTTCCTGGACATGCCAACCTAGGCACTATAATGTGGGTAATCCCCCCATCATCTGAAAATCAAAATGTGTACTTTCAATTACAGAAAGATTGTGAAAACCATATATTACAGAAGGGCTTAGGGAAGTATTGTTCAACCATTCCCTGAGCTTATGAGAAGGAGTTGTGAAAGCTCTGGATTTTTCCTATCCTTTAAAAATAGGCCCTGGGTTGTTCCCTGCTAAAGGGTGGCAGCTTGTTCTCCACCACTGCAGAAAGATAATTTCCCATTTGAATTACTTCTATGGCTTCCGCAAAAAACGTTTCAGTAGTTTTGTCCACAGCCATTAATCTTCCTCTACTTGGTCTGACTCAAATGGAGACCAACTTGGGGGTTGGAAATTTTGTGACATTACCAAGAAAGCGCAGCCAGTACTAGTACTCTTCTCAGACTCCTAGTTGCAAACCCAAGGAAAGACTTTAAGCAAGAGAGACCAAAATACTGATATGCAAAACAATTACACAACGTTTGGTAGGACTCAAATGATTAGTGAACTTACCCTTCTCGCCACTGTCACTTCTTTTTTTCTTTCTTTCTGTTTTTTCCTTCTTTTTTTTCTCTTTCGGTCAAAGGAACTAGTTCAAGGAAATTTTGAGTGAGGCTAACTACTGATTATTTGTGTTCATAAGGGACAAACAGGTTCTGGAAAATTAAAAACCAAGCAATATCAAAAGTTTATGATAAGCTAGTAGTTTCAAAATTATTCCCCACTAAACCTTTCTTTTTTATTTTCTCCTTGCTGTGGGTCTTCCTTTGCGGGAAGTGGAAATATGGCTTTTATGGCTAGAAAGTACTTGAGGACAGCACCAGCTGTGATACAGGAGGCCCAGGCAGGACAGTGATCTTGCTTCTAAACAGACAGTGGGGGTAGGGCAGACTTGATAGTAGAACACAGACCTGTGAAATGTTCCACTGAAAGAAATCTTAGAGCAATGCAGCCTGTTAAAAATGCGGATTCTAAAACCCAACACTAGAGAGTCTGACCCGGTGGGTCGGGGAAGGTACAATTATGCCTGGTGATTATGCTGCTGGTGGTCCATGCTGAGCCACCTCGAGAAACCCTACTTTAGAAGGAAATGGATGCAACCCATTATTTTAAAGATAAAGAAAAAGAAGCCCTGAGAGGTTAAATCATGTGCTCAAGGTTCTTGTAAGCAAGATTTTAGAAGGCAGAGCTTCCAAACCAGGGTCTTTTCCTCTTCGCACTGGTTTTAGGATGAGTTCTTTTTCCTTCTTCTAGACTCTCTACTTAAGCCTAAGCTAATGGTCAGGCCTGTTGTTTCCAGGCCTTCTGTCACTATAGACCTCAGACTGCGTGGACTATGCTACTAAGGGAAGGGCATTTCACAAGGGGAGTCTAGCTCCCTTAGCTTCATCATTCCCTGTAAACTGAAACCCAACACAGACTCCCGGGGCCACAGTGCCCAGCTGTAAGGATGGTGTCATCCCTGTTGGCTAACTCAGGCCGCTACTTCACATTCAATTATATAACTGGACCCATAGGCCCTGGAATCTTGCCGTCCTGTTGAGGACTTTCCCCAGGAGAACTGGTCCCTTGACATACCCAGGTCATTCAAAACTTGGATATCTGATCACCTAGTCTAGCCAGGGAGAATATATGTACAGTGGTACCTCAGTTCATGACCTTAATTTATTCCATAATGATGGAAAAGATGGCCACTTTTGTGTTTGTGTGCTCATGGTTGTGTGTGTCACTTGATGCAGTTTGCAAACCAAAACAAAAGGTTGCCAAATGCTTCTGCTGGAGAACCAAATTGTTTGCAGACAAAAGTTTGTGAACCAAGGTGCCATTGTATTTGTTAAGGCTGCCGTAACAAAGCACCGCAAATTTCATGGCTCCCAAACAGCAGAAATTTATTGTGACACAATAATGGAGGCTAGAAGTCCAACATCAAGATGTCAGCAGGCTCAGTTCCTTTTGGAAGTGCCTATGCAAGATGTGTTTCTTATCTCTCTCCAAGCTTCTGGTGGCTTATTGGCACTATTTGGCGTTTCTTAGCTTGTCAATACATCACCGCAATTTCTGCCTTCATCATCACAGAGTATTTAAAGTGCATGTGCGTGTGTTTGCCTGGGTTTAGATTAACTCCCTTTTTACAAGGATAAGAGAAATGTTGCATTAAGGGCTCACCCTACTTCAGTGTGACCTCATCTTAACTCATGAGTGAAGAAACAACCCTATTTCCAAATAAGGTCATAATCTGAAGCGCTGTAGGTTAGGACCTCAGTGCATGAATGGGGCGCAGTTCAGCCCATCCCATGCAGCCTGTGTTTATTTCTGCAATAGATAAGGATGAGGGACTGATGTGGAGGTGGGGTGGGTGGGTCCTGGAGAGAGGAGCGGAAGCGTAGGAACAAAGCTAAGCATAGGCTGCCCAGTGAAGTGAGAAGAGCTTTTATGTGAGAAAACTCAGATAGCAAGGAGGGATTTCCACCAATTCCACCCTAAACTTGTACTCCATATGTTTTCACTTGCACTAAATCCAGCATTTCATAAGAGCAGGTGAAGGTATCATGAGAACCCTCCACATACATGAAATGATGTTATATTTTACTGATGTGATGAGATCTTGTCAGTCAAGACAATCGTGCCTGTTTTCATTCTTTGGAAATTTCTAATAGAAAGTTCCCCAGGTCCCTTAACTTCAAAGAAAAAAATAGTAACAGGTTATTTTAGAAAATAAAAAAAGACAGACATCAACTATTTCCCCACTGAGTACGTAAGTGGAGCGATTACAGACTTCTTGTGTAGATGCTCCTAAGTAAGATGTGGTTTGCTACGGCTGACTTTGAAAAAATAGAGGACATAGCTCAAGGGTAACTTGGTAAGAGGAGGGTGGTGGTCGGGTCCCTGGGTGGAAGCAAAAATGTCTTTTTTGTGTGTGTGGTACTGGAGAATTGAACCCAGAATCTTTGCACTGAGCTACATGCCCAGCCCTTTTATACTTATTTTAAAGTTTTAAAGCAGAGTCTCAATCATTGAGTCTTGCCCAGGCTGGGCTTGAACTTGGGATACTCCTGCTTCAACCTCCTGGAGAGCTGAGATTACAGGTATGTGCCACCACCTGCGGCTGACAACAATGTCTTGAATCAGCCCACGGTTCACTAGCAAAGATCAGGAAGCTATTTTAAGTAGGGGCTTGTTTTGTGAATGTGAGCTTAGGCTCCTTAAGTAGTCTTTGCTCAATGGCAATCTATTCAGGGAAGGTCTGGCACTCTGGGTCCACAGTCTTAGGGAGGTCTCTTTGTAGGATACTCTGTGCTTCAGGGCCACTGCCAGGGGGCTGTGTAGCTAAGGAGAACTAGAGGAGGAAGAAGCTGAAGAAAGGAGTGAGAAAGGTCACCCAGTAGACACTGCAGTGTCACCCAGTGTTGTGGTTTAGGCTGGCCTCAGGTTTAGGGTACTACGGGGGAATTAGAAAGTGAGTGCTGAGTCACTTAGACTTTTAGAAGGCACAGATGGGCAATTCTAGGGTTTGGTGGTCACAGCACGGAGCTTCTGGTGGGCCACAACCTGACTACTCAAGCTCAACAACAAACAGTGGAAAGAGAAAAGAAAAACACTCAGTGTACTGAAGTCTTCACGTGCAGTTGTAACCTTTATTTAGTCTGCTGCTTTTATTTTGTCTATTTGGTGGCTTCTCCATGAACCAGTTTTCAGTTCTTACTTGAAGCAGTATAATAACTTATGTAGTGTTTACTGCATGCCAGGTTCTGTCTCAAGTGCCGTGCATGTGATAACTCATTTAATCACACTAAGATGACGACATGGAGGTACCCAGAGATGGAGTAGCTTGTCCAGGGCTACAGTGTCCGCAAGTTGGAGAGCCAAGGTGAGAAGCCCAGCGGTCAGACTCGGAAGACCAAGTGTAGCATCCTGTAACTGAATGCTGCCCAGCCACTCTGCATGGAGGGAGGACAGCGGATGCAAGCAAGCCCATGCTCCAGACATCAGGCAAAACACTCTCGGGGAAGTGATTTTCCGGTTAGTCAGAGGCTACCCTTTTATGTGTGGGAACTTACAAATTACAGCTATTATTAGAACCTCTCTAAAATATTGCTTTACAGGAGAAGTCTTTAAACATGCTGTCACATTTTCTTGAAGATTAAATGACTTCATTGTGAACATTATTCCCGTATTCACTCATTCCACACGTATTAAGTGCTTTGGCTGTTAATGTAGTTATAGATGCCAACGGTGACTGTGTGCATGGCTCAAGCTGAGTAAGCCTTCCGGTCTGTGTAGGACAACAGCAACCCGATGCTCTACCTGAACCCTGAAACATGTCAGGCGGCCTGTCTCCAGCTGGAAATACAGGTGCTTGAGGCTGACCTAAGTTATTCATGTACAAGTGTCTCTATCACTCAGTAGCTTTGTGACCCCAAGCAAGTCAATGAGCTTTAGTCTCATCTGCCAAAATGGGATGAAGATTGTTTTCTACCTCAAGGATTGTGGAGACCCAGTGACATAATATAAGGAAAAAGAAACCTGCTGATTGGCCCCTAATGAGGTGGGTGGCCACAAACCACTCAGAAGATCCTTCTCATTCTACCCAAGAATCCCACCCCTCTTAAGCACTGGATGTTACCTGAAGGGCTCTCATCTTCTCAGCTTCAATCATTTATAGTTGAGTGTTCAAGTGCAGCTTCTACACTGTCAGGGAAGCCCCTCCAAGTCCTGAGGCAATCAAGCTGAGACCTGTCTGAATGTTTGACACAGCTCAAGAATGATGCCTTGTACAAAGCAGGCAGGCGCTCAATGAGTGGCAGATTGAATGAAGTACAGAGTAAGCCAGGTTGTTGATTCACTTCACTCAGCCTTGTCTGTGCCTCACTTTCTCCACCTGTGCATGGGCCTAATAATACTTGCCACCTACACACCTTATTGCAGTTGTGAGGGCTGTCGCAAGCACAAGCATAGAGAGCGGGGGATCATTAGAAGATGTACATCTAACAAAGTGGAAACCTTTGAACTTTCAGAGCTGTGGGGTTGTCGGGTGTAGACCTGTTATCTTCATCTCTTATACTCCTCTTCAGCATTTGAATTGCATTAGAAGTGAATTGGTCTCTTCCGGTGCCGAGCCAGCGCATACATATCCAGGGGAGCGTTCTGATCACCTGAAATTTGAGTGACTGAATAACCTATGCTCCCCATCACTGCCACAGCCCCATGCTATTTAGCACAGTGAAAGAACAAAAAGTAGTTTTGTGTGTCCCACACAAGATTTACAGGATCTGAACTATATAAAGACTATAGATGGATGAGTGATTTATTTTCAAAAGGGCTTGCTAAAATATCACTTCAGTTCATTATCCTCTCATTCACTCTGCAAATATTTATAGAGCAGTTATTATGTGCCAGACACTGTTCTAGTGATGAAGCAAAGTCCTTGTCCTCATATATACTGTACTCTCGAGAGAGTAGGCAAATAATAATCAAATAAATAAATAAAGAAGGGGTTCACAGAGCAATAAGTGTTATGAAGAAGATGAAATGGGGTAACTGATTAAAGCACGACCAGAAGGGGAAGACGATTTGGTTGGGAAAATTAAGAAAGTTCTCATTCAGAATAATTCAACTCCTCCTGGGTCTTGCTGACTGGGGCTCACCAGACTTAGCTGTTCACCACTGGAGATACTTTAACCTACCTGGGATCCTTCTAAATTGTAAGTATGAAAGCCGGGCGTGATGGTGCACTTCTGTAATCCCAGCACTCCAAAGGCTGAGGCAGGAGGATCCTTGTGAGTTTGAGGCCAGCCTGGGCTACAAAGTGAGCTCAAGGCCAGCCTGAACTTCATAGCGAGACCCTGTCTCAAAAAGCCAAAAAATAAATAAATACATAAATAAATAAATAAATGAATAAATAAATAAATTGTAAGTATGAACTAAAGGAGTCACACCCACGCTATTTGTGCCTTAATATGAATTGGTTTCAAATTCTTTCAAGCCCATCCAGAGAGATAAGGCAAAATATAGGCCGAGGAACCCAGTGGGGTAGAGGATGCAGCCTTTGTGTCATCATTTCCGCCTTCACATCGAGGTGCTTTACCCCCTCGGGAAGAATCTTTCGATGACGAGTGACTAGAAATTGGTTTGAGAGGTTTCCAAAGCCATAGATCTTGTGATCACGGTTGCCATACCTGCATTCTTCCCTTCCTATCAACAAACACTGGAAAAGCTCTGATTCATGGCTAACATGCTTGCTCTGTGGGCCTCTTGTTCTGAGTCAGAGTGGAAGAGCTCAGAGGCCTTTGGTTGGTAGGGCTTAGTAATGAGGAAGGAAACGGTTACTAGGAAATAAAGAGTTATACTCATCAAAGTGATCAGCAACCAAAGAACAGTGACTTAGTTCTTTGTTACATGGTGGAAGAGAAAAGAGTAGGTGTGTGACAGAACTAGACCCAGATGACCCCACACTGCTTGAGGGCCAGGGCCAGCTTCCTATGAAGCCACCTAGGAAGTAGGTGGGGACAGCCCCACTTGTACCTCCATATTGTTTATTTTTGCTTTCCCGAAATAAGCAATCTCAATCTTTAATTTCCATGCGGAAACACTCCCCACTCTCTCCTGCCCTCAAAATGTGGGTGTGTAGAAGAAGAAGAACATAAAACAACTTCGACAATAGATTTTGCAGGCACTAATTAATGACCTGAGTTGGGAAATTTTACTCACAGCTGCCCTCATCTCACTTACCTTTGATTTGTTCTACCATTAGTGGCTATTCACTGAGCTGGCATAGAAGTCAAAGTTGGTGGAACATTCTAGAAACATTCAGAATTTAACAACAATAATATATAGCACTTACTAGGCACTTATACAGCTTTGTTTGGCTCACTTTCTATCTAATAAGACCCTTAATCTTACAGTGGTTCTGTCAAGTAGCTATCCTATTATCCCCATTTTACAGATTAGGAAATTGCGGCCCAAGAAGTTTTATTTCACTTGCCCAGCTACATATTGGTCTAGCAAGATCAGTTTATAAGCCTGTCTCTGTCTCTGTCTCTTTCTCTTTCTCTTTCTCTTTCTCTGTCTCTGTATCTTTATCTCTCTGTCTGTATGTCTCTCTCTTTCTGTTTTGTTCTTTGTTTTTGTTTTACAGTATTAAGGATCAACCCCAGGGGTGCTCCACTGAGCTATATCCCTAGCCCTTTTTTGAGATAGAGTTATGCTTAAATTCCCCAGGCTGAGCTCAAACTTGTGATCCTCCCTCCTCAACCTCCAGAATGCTGAGATTGCAGGCATGCGCCACCATGCCTGGCTCCAAGCCTGTCTCTAGGTCATGATAGTATTCCTGCTTCTCCTGTTGCTTATGAAGGTTGTCATGCAGCTCTTGATGCTTCTGACTGCTCTTGAGTGCTTGCTTCAACTCTAACTCTGATTCAGTTCATGTATTGTCTCCTACCCAACTACTTCCAGGAAAGGTGAGGACTTAACCTTAAGGATCCAACCAGTCTAGAGGAATATTTCACCTAATATCTACCAGCTGACTTATAATTACTTGTTATCCACCTACACACTTCCCTCAACTCTTTTTCATGCCTACTCTTTCCTCAGAGAATTAGGACTGTGAAACTCTGAAGCCCAAGCGAACACCATAGTACTTCTGGAAAGTTTGAGTTGGGTAGGCATCATGCCCAGAGATAGCCCTGTGTCTTGGTTATTTTTCTCTCATTGCTGAGACAAAATATCCCACCCCCCAAATTAAGAAAAGGTTCATTTAGCTCAAAGTTTGTGGAGGTTTCGGTCCATAATCAGCTGGCTCCAAGGCAGTGTGGCATGGTGAGGGGCAGCAGCTCACAGCTTCTGAAGACAGCAAAAGCAACAAGAGCAAAAATGGAGAGAGCAAGCCTCTTTTCCTCCCTTATATTGTAAGCAGGCTACCCGCCCTCAGGTGGCTTGTAGCATTCACATCCTCTCTGTGACCTCCTCTTGCACAGGCTCAGGATGTAAATAAAGTGAGGACCCTGGGCCCCTGCTGAGTAGGGTTGAATTTCTAAACTTCTCAAGTTGACACAAAGCATCAACCATTACACCCCTATAGACATCCTTTAGAGATGACTGATTTCATTTTTAGAAAGTCAGAGCCAAAACAAAATCTTACTAAGTAGTGAAATGAGATCCCAGAGTTTGGTTACTTACATATAGCAAGAAATCCTGCCCTTGGGATCACAGGAATGGCAGTTCTATGGATGGATTGGTTGACTTAGCTGTGCCTGCTTAGCTGGTTGAAGCAGTGTGCTTATAACGATAGGGTAGTGGATTTGCTTCAAGGTGCAAGGATATGATGGTTGAGCGTGGCTTGTGTTTTGCCCCCAGGGACACATGCTGTATGGGGGTGGGGAGGATGACCTGAAAGTTTCCAAGCATGGGTCTGTCCATATTTCCAGAGGACCAGGTCAACATGAAAAATGAACTGGACTGATATATTTTATAGCATAATGTGGTTAAAAAGTCCTAGGAAACTAAGTGCTGAACTTTACTTGTCTACCATGAATTACAAGTCAGTTTCAAGATGTCTTCCCAAAAATGCAGTAATAGTGCAATCTCAAATTCTATTTCCCCTTCTTCCTCAGAGACCTATGACTTAGGTTACCCAGCAGCATTTTCTCTCCCTCCTTTACCACACCTTTCTTTTCAACTCTCCTTTAAAATTCACTGTTTCCGTGATAATAGTGTAATCCTAGCACTCTGGAAGGTTCATGAGTTCAAGCTCAGCCTAGGCAACATAGCTAGATTAAAGCTTGTCTTCATTTTCTCAGAGAAAAAAGAGCAGAAATAAGCTTATAATTAAGACAAGGAAATTGGCCTGATGACCACAGGCCCACTCACCACATCCCCTCTGCTCCTCAATTAGGGGTCACCTCACTGTCACTGTCCAGTTCATGTCTCAGGACTTGACCATCCTCTGCTTCAACGTGGCTGGGCCTGGTTTTCGTTTGCTTGAGCATTTGCCTTTCCTAGCAAAGTCTCCTAGGGCTTCTCACAAACCTCTGTGAGAACCTATGCCTTCTCACAAACCTATTGGAAAAACTCAAAGTAGTTGGATGATATGAAGCAAAAACCTAGAGGAGTTGTTTTTACGTCTAAATGAGACAATATTATAGGTTCTCATCTGGGAGGAGTTCGTGCCCACCGTGTGGGAGCAGCATTCTGCAGGTGAGCGGCGGCCTTTTCAGTGACCCCTTTATCCTTCCTTGTGCACCCAACACATCCCCAAGACTGTTAAAAGCTAAGATGATTGCCACGCTCTCAGGGCACCAGTCTCTGAGTCAGACTGCCCTTTTTGGTGACCAGGAAGTTGAAATTGCTGTCCATCTAATGAGGACACGCTACGCACCACTGTATGAGGATTAGCTCTTCTTATGCTCACAGCAGCTCTGCGAGGTAGGAAATGTTCAGATTGCCCTCGTTTTCCAGGCAACTGGGGATCAGAGGGATTTAAAAACTCCCCAAGCTTACTCAGCTCCAAGTGGAGCTTCTGCCATCACCCTCCACTGTCTCTGAGAGGCCCCCAGTGCAAGAAGGTGGGGCTGGAATTGGACTGAAGGTACTATTTCACCACTCCTTGCATTCCCTCAATTCCAAGATGTATCTTAACAGTGGATTAGAAGCAGTTTGGGGGAAGGCACATAAATCCCATGGTCTGGTTAAATTACTTGACAGTGTAGTAGTTACAGTTATTGACTCTGCCCACCTCCACACATTCTCCAAAGTGTGTGACTTTGGAGAATTCACTTAACCTTTCTGTGCCTCAGTGTCTTCAACTTTCAAAGAGGAGATTACTATACAGACTATACAGACTCATAGTGTTATAAATAAATTATTACAGATAAACCACTTAAAATAGCTCCTGGCACAAATATTAAATTAGCTATACACTAGTATTATTATCATCATCCCTGTCATCACCATCATCATAATTATATATTCTGATTTCAGAAATGATAAAATGTGAAAAATACACTTTTTAAAAGTGAAAGAACAAAATAAAGATATTGATCTGGTATACTGACTGCTACCTAGAAAGTACGTATTTTCTTACAATATCATACTCTATGTGACCTAAACATTACCTAATTCTGCCACCCCAAGGGTGACTTTTTTCCTAAAATACTGGACAGAGTTTTCCCTCCTCACATAGAGTCTACAGTCAGATGTTAATCAGGCAGCCACTTCTCTGGGTTTGGGTCCTTCCTGGCCACCCTCAGGGATTCCTCTGCCCAGGACGCTGCTCACTGCCAGGCTTGTCACCATGCGGAGCCCCCACAAGCAGCCTCCCTGTTGCGCTGCTGCTCCACTGCCTGGGCCTGTGTGTGGAGGAGGCACTCCCTTACTGCTCTGCCTGGCAGTCCGCACAGCTCCATTCGGGAGGAGTGGCCTTTACTGGAGGGTTGGGGTGGGGCTAACTAAGAGAATTACAGTGAGGGAGAGAGTGCCAAACTGTCCACTTTAAATGGCTTTTAGCATTGTGCTATGCAACAGAAAACACGAAAGGTTTGCTCCCTGTGTCAGGGTCTTTTGGGGACAGTCTCCAGTTCCTAACTTCCCTGTCCCCTACAAAAGGTAGTGAGCTTTGCTTATATGTCTCCTTTTTCAGAGTGGAAACTATTACTTTCCTTTAGGGCAGTCCCATCCCAATAGGAAACTTTGACCACTTACTATACGCTGAGCACTGCTCTAAGCATTTTAACAGTATTAACTGCTGTATCTCATTGAGTCTGAAATGCTCTTGCATTTACACTTTAATGTATCTGAAACCAGGATGTCTCTTAAAATCAGTGGTGTTACGACCGAGCAGGTTGCGTGTTTTATGAATTCATGTGATGTAAGTGTAGGCAAAACCTCATACAGATGCTCCTTTTACAATGGGGTTATTTCCCAGGATAAACTAAAAATATCAGAAATTAGAAATGCTAAACCGCTTACTCTACAGAGCATCATAGTTTAGCTTAGCTTGGCCTACCTTAAATGTCCTCAAAATAGTTACAGTTGTTGCTGGGGATATAGCTCAGTGGTGTAGTGCCTGCTTGGTAAGTGCGAGGTTGTGAGTTTAATTCCTGGTACAAAAAAGAAGAAGAAGAAGAAGAAGAAGAAGAAAATAGTTACAGTTGTCTACTGTTAGGCAAAAGCCGCTAATACAGAGCCTCTTTTATAATAAAGTCTTGAATACATCATGTATTTTATTGAATACTGCACTGAGAGTGAAAAACAAGATATATGCATGAAATGTTTTTGCACTATTATAAAGTTAAAAAGCCATATATAGAAGCATTGTAAGTCAGGGGGCATCTGTATTTTTGTCTTATGTCATGTAATAAAGGTTGGTCTTCTGAAAATGAAAAAATAATCAATGGTATATAGAGTTTAAAGGCTAACTTGTTTCTTTTTCCTTTTTGGTGGATAATAAAACAATGGTCTGTATTACAGTCTTATAGGTGATGGTTTTTTTAAATACAGAGAGGCTACACATCTACTGACCTCAAGGTTGCTCAAGGTCATACAACTAGTGAATGGAAGATTAGAACATAGGCAGCCTGACTCAAAAGTCCATACCCTTAGAAGATGACATGTTTCTCTGCCTCTTGTGAGTTTCCATTAATGATCCAGGATGGTATACTCCAATTCATGCTGAGGAAGAAAAATCTCCAAAGGTCCACAGAATCTTCCTAGCTCGTCCTGCCAACTTATATTTATAGTTACATTATTTATGGTCACGTTGTTAAGCAAAGCAAGGGTCAGTGTTTTGTTTTGTTTTTAATCTGGACCTATTCCATATCCTGCAGGGTGGAAAGCAGTCCCAGAGCCATTTAAGGTAGGCTTGCCACAGAGCCACCTAATCCAAGAACTAGCGGAAGCTTTGAAATGAAAAGAGTTGCATTTAGTGTGGGAGCCAGGACAAATTCCCAGGCAGGACTCCCTCCTGAGAAAAGAGGCTGGGTAAGGATTCACTACTCTTCTGCTCTAACTACATTCCTGCAGTGGAGAGATGAGAAGATGGGTAGCGGCTTTCCTTCTGCTTACAAATATTTGGAACATAATGTATTATGTATGCTTCATCTACTCATTCCCTGTGGGCCTATGCTAGAAAGAAGTTGGACACTAGAAGCAAAAATTTATTTCACTCAGGTCATATCTGCATCAAGAAAATAAAAAACCAGAATACTTCAAAGGGAATATAGCCTATCCCAGCCTGATTTCTAAACTTTGGAGGGAAACAGCTATAGTATATGAAATAATTCATGAGTTTTGAAATAATCTATAAAGAAAATGTGGTAGGTACACCACAGAATACTACCCTGCCGTAAAAACTTGAGTCATTTGTAGGAAACTGGATGCACCTTAAGACTATAATGTTAACTGAAATAAGTCAGATATGCAGGCTTAAATATCACATGGTTTCTCTTATATGAGAAACTCAAATTATAAATAAAGAACAAAAGAAAAGGTAGATTGTCTTAGTTACTTTTCACATTGCCGGGGCAAACTATCCAATACTCACAAGTTAAAGGAGGAAAGGTTTATGTGAGCTCAGTTTGTAGAGGTTTCAGTCTGTAGTCAATTAGCTCCAAGGCAGAATGGCATAGCAGAAGGACATGGCAGAGTGGAAACAGTCCTTGGCAGGGCAGGCAGGAATCAGTGGTGCAAGAGCCTTCCAGACTTTTACCCTATCCAGGCTATAAGTCTATTGGATGGTGACATTCACACTCAGGGCGGCCCTTCCCATTATTCACACTCAGAACTATGACAAACCAACCAGCTGACTAATTTAGTTATCATGCACCCTTAACCACTATACACATACCCTGGATCTAGCCACCTACAAAAAGCTGCACCTATGAGCACATGAGGCTTTGAGGGGGGATGGCTAGATACAAGCCATAGCATGGATAGTAGGAAGTAGAGAGATAGATTTTTCTCAAATGAGAAGAGCCATCAAGAGATGGAGGGAGAGGGGAAGAAAAGGGAATGAAAAAATCAATTACATGTGTTATATACATGGGCCAACTCCACACAAGGGAACATAAGCACTATGTACTGCAAACATGGACTAATAAAAAAGTTTACAAATCCTGAAAAATGGGCAGTTTGTGGTCTTCCCTTTGCTACACAGGCTATGGGAAAATAAGATTTTCATATTACCAGGCAAGAAGAGCAAAATGAGGAATAAACTTAATACTAGACCTGAAATGAGGATCTTGGAGCTTCATTCCTAATATTAAGTGTCATGGGAATTTTTACAAAAATAGCACCCAGTGTCCTCATGATTAAAGATTTTGTGATCTATGTCACATTTTACATAAAATGTAAATATATATTCCTTTTATATTGTCTAATTTTATACTTTTCTTTGTCAAAGTGTTTTATTTTACTATTTATTATTTTATTACACTATTTTACTTTAAAGTGATTTATTTTATTATTTTTATTGCATATATTTGAGGTATAGAACATGATGTTTTGATATACTTACCTTAATTTTATTTCTCTATGGAAAATTCTGCAACACATTATAAATCCACAAGTGAATCACATTTTGGTCAACTCTTTTAGGAACAACTAATTGTGAAAACCACCATGTGCTTTCTAGCATTTGTATGTGCTATCTGTGGACTCTTAGTGTGTTAGCAATATTTTTGGAAACTTCTAACAGAGACACTGAATCTATTTATTTATTTATTTATTTAGAGATGGAGTCTCACTATGCAGTTCAGGCTGGCCTTGAACCTACTATGGAGCCCAGGCTGGCCTCAAACTCAGAGCAGTCCTCCTGCCTCATCCTCCTGACTGCTGGAATTACAGATATGTGCCATTAAGCCCGACTGAGATATTGAACTTTTAAACTGAGAATTGAAACACTCACTGTAGCCGAGGTATGGAATCGACTGAGGCATCTAGCAATACATGAATGGATAAGAAAATGTGGTACATAATGAAGAATGGAATATGATTTAGTCATAAAAAGAATGAATTCCTGTCATTTGCAGCAACATACATTAAGGGCATTATGTTAGATGAAATAAGCCAGGTCCATCAAGACCAGTACCTTGAGTTCCCACTCATGTTTGTGTGTTAATAGCTTTTCATCACTATGACCTGAGAAAATCAATTTAAAAGCGGAAAAGCTTATTTTGTTCATGGTTTAGAGGTTTCAGTCCATGGTTGGCTGTTTCCATTGCTGTTGACCTTAGGTGAGGCAGAAATATGACAGAAGGTGGTGGAGCAAAGCTGCTTACCTCATGGCAGCCAGGAAGCAGAAAGAGAGAAAAAGAACCAGAGAGCAATGGGGCCAGGGAAGAGATACTGTCCCCAAGTTCACATGCACATGATGCAGTCCCTTCAGCTAAGCCTCTCCTCCTGTTTCTGACACCTCCCAATAATGCCATCAAGTTTTGATGCCATCAGCAGATTTATCCACTGAAAAAATTAGAGTCCTCATGATCCAATCATTTCCCAAATGCTCATCAATAATCAAGACTTCAACACAATGAGCCTTTTGGGGGATATACCATAACACATGTGGAAGCTGAAATAATTGATTTCATAGAAGTGAATAGTATAGTGGTCGCTGCATTCTAGGAAAGAGGAAGGAGAAGGGGAAAGGGACGTTGGAATAATGGGCACCAAAATACAGCTAGATAGGAGGAATGCATTTTAGTGCTCTATAGCACAGTGAGTTAGCAACAATTCACAGCAAAATTTGCTGTTTACAACAAAACTTATATTCTTATGAAGAACTAGAGGAGAGGAGTTTTAAGGTTCTCAATACAAAAACAGTGATAAACATTTCAGGAGAAGGCGATGCTAACTATTCTTGTTTAATCATTGCAGGATATATACATGTGATGATTAGACCGGGATACTTTATATATATTTAATAAAGTCATCATACTGTACCCCATGAATATATACAAACACTATGTGTCAGTTTAAAATAAAATGAACAAACTTGTAAAATAAAAGCTGAAACAATTGAGAGCTAAGTGATATAAATTAAACTCTGTAAAAGTCATACTTCAAAATGTTTGTTCTCTACTTGGTTTTTCTCTTGCATGACAAACTCTCTTTGTGAAGGTCTTTTCCTTGTATTTCTTGTGTGCTATTAGTTTTAGAAACACATCTCTGTTCTGCTTATTTTGAAAATAATTTGAGATAACACCCTACCCTGAAGTTCCACAGATATGGAAAATCACTTGTTGGTCAGGAGAATAAGTTGAGCCATTCCTCATTTTCCAAAATAAGAAATTGTGACCTCCTTGCCACCTCTGCTTTCACTCACTGCCCTGGCCTCCACCCTGCCACTTCCCACAGGCAAAAGCAATTGCTCTGCCAAGTGCTTACATCTCCTTGGCAAAGGCTAATGCCCTAACCCACATGCATAGCTGCTTACGTGTTCATCCTTAAACCTTAAAACTCGTGTGGAAGAATTGTGAACTCTGGCATGGAATTTCACTATCAGATCAACTATCTTTTGCTGGAATTTGGCCCTCTGTATTTCATGACTCATCTCATGATGATTCAGAGCACATTGGGAGCCAGAATGTCTAGCATTTTTCTTTTCTTGAGCAACTTTTCACTAGTCCAAGCAAAAGTCTTTTTGTAGCTTTGCCTCTTTGAGTACTTGAGAGATGTGAACTTTAGTACATTTATAGATATGTGGAACCATTACCATAGTTAATTTTAGAACATTTCCCGGTAAGCTCATGCCCTTTAGCTATCACCCCTTAACTCCCAACTTCCCAACCGTAAACACCCACTAATCTTTCTATCTCTACAGATTTCTTTCTTTTGGACTCTCATATGAATGAAGTCATATGCTATGCGCTATTTTTACGTCTGGCTGCTTTCCTATAGCATATGTTTTCAAGGTTTATCCACGTTGCAGCATGTATCAGTACTTCATTCCTTTTATTGGGTAAATAATATCCCATTTTAGGGATATACCACATATTATATTAAACAAATTGTGAGCCTACTTGCCATGTCCTGCCTTGAACTCGCTGCCCTGGCTTTAAATAGAATCCATGAGGAACCATGAGTAAGGACTAGGACTGGTATCAGTAGATTGGATGCAGTTTAGGATCCCACAGTCCTGGGTATCTCTGAAGACAGATGCGGCACAGAATATCATGTAGGACTGTCAAGGCTTTACAGGTGAACCGAAACCTTTGGTCTAGACTTTCACCAGACTAGCTTCTGGGCCTCCTGTACTAGAGGTCATGATAATTTTCCTGCACACTCGCAGAAAATCTGTGCTTTGCTCCCAGAGCCCTAAATATCCCTAGGGCCCCCACTCCTGACTGCAGCAGAATCAGTAGGCAACGGAACCCATGGAAACCCCTTTTTAAGTAGGCTAGTGCCCCATGTGGGCTCCTCTGGCCTGGCTTAAAAAGGTGAGATGGGGCAATCACATTTATCTCTTGAAAATATGGTACTGGGAAGCCAAAAGTCTGCACCACGGTCGGAGTCAGGACTGAAAGGCACTAAGACAGACTTGGAGCAGGCCCAGTGTGACAGGCCATGTGTGAGTAAAAGCTCTGAGGAAAGCAGTCAGCAGAGAAAGAAGAATGGAGGAGATATACAGAGAAGCAGAGACACCCAGGGAGAGATCATGGCCCTCTGGAAGGTGAACAGGAAGTAGTAGCTGCCTCACTTCTTGTGCTAGGTGTCACTGTGGTGTTTGTCTTGGGAGTGCCATGAAATCTTGGTTGCCTTTCAATAACCTGTGCTCCCCCTCATAATACACAATCTTGTTGAACCAGCTAGAATGGTTGTCTGTTACTCGCATCACAAAAGAGCCCTGAATGGAGTATGTGCAGAATGGGTATGGAGTCGAGAGTCCGGCATGGAGAGGGAACAGTATAGGGCAGCAGAAGTTAGGCAGGACGTTCAGCATTGGCTGGGTGGCAGTCTGGCAGCATACGGTGGAGGAAGGAGGAGGTTTCTAGGGTCCAGGACAGAAGGGCAGAGGCTTCTTGTGAGTTTTCTAAACCGAGCCAAATGTATGTGTGCACAAATGCGTGTGTACACGCCTGTGAATGCCTCTGTGTGGCAGGTGTAGGTGGGAAGAGGGGGCCCTAACAGCCAAACCTTTATCCAAACAGGATGTGCAGGAGCACCCAGAGGTTGAGTGGAATGGACTTGGCTGGCAGCAAGAGCACTGCCTGGTCTTTCTGCCTTGCACCTTTCGTTTAGCCACGGCTTTATGTTGGCAAGGACAAAGCCGCTGTGCCTTGACGTGCCTCTAGTGAGAGCAGGTGTTATAAAGCTGAGAAAAAAACTTGGAGAGATAGCTAAGGGGAAAATGTCTGACAAAAAGATGTTTTTGGATTTTCTCCTTCAAATATACATCTATAGAGATATGCACCAACTACAGTCAGGAAGCTCACAAAGCTTCAAAACAATGTCCCAAACTCTTCAGATAGTACTTTGGAAATTCTTAATAAACTGAATAAAAGGCTATTCTATGACCCACTGACGTGTGAATACCTAGTATTATTGTCCCAAAGATGGCTGGAAGAATTTCCACAGAGCCGTCTCAGGACCTACAGTGCAGGAGAATCCTTCGAACAGCGGGGTCCTGGGCACCCTCTTACTTGGGGCAGCAGGGCTGCTGGACACCCTTTAAAATGTGGTGATATGCTGGGTGTATACATGTGTCCGAAAGTATCAAGTTGTATAGGCTAAGGAGCTGGGGATTTAGCTCAGCGGCAAAGCGCCTGCCTGGCAATCCCAAGGTTGTGAGTTCGGTTCCTGTAACGAACGGAAAAACAAAAACAATAACAAATTGTATAGACTAAGTATGTGCAATTTTATCTATTCATTTTAAATGTTTACTCTTTATATTTTTAAAAACTTATTTATCAGTGTATACTTATAGTACATAATGTATCTACTCCCTGTGAGGAATGGGTCCATATGCTTAACACATCTTAATTTCTTTTATTTTTTTAATCTCTTTTCCCTTCCCTTCCGATCCCCTCCATCCACACCTTGATCCTCTTCCTTTCTTTTTTGTACATGTTTGCAGGACATAACATTCACATTTCTTGTGTGGAGCTGGCACATGTACATAACACATCTTAATTCTCTTTCTCATTCCCTTTCCCTCCCCTCCCTCTCCCTTTCCTTCTCTTGATCCCCTTCCTCTTTAAGAAAAATCTATATTTCTGAAATTTTTGCATTGCAATTTTACCTCAGTGCAGCTTTAAAAAGGTTGACATGTTTTCCTTTTTCCTACTCCCCAAGTATTACGTGTTTATTATGGAGAAAAATCAAGGCATGCAGGAAAACACAAAGAAAATTTAGAAAATGCACGGTAATCCTTGACCCAGAGATAGCCACCGTTCACATGGTGTGCTCAGCAAATCGCAGCCTTCTTTTGTCCCTATATTCACACCAGCTTCCTGGCTTTCTGCCAGCTCCAGGGCAGCAGGCCTGTGGGCTCTGCTGTACACCAGTCTGGCAGAGAGAAGCAGAAGTTAAAACAATCCTGCCACCTGCTGCCCAACCTGCTTTCCTAAGCAGCTTTTTTTGACTCTTTCAAGCTCCTTTTCTTTTACAAATCTCTGTCATGGGTATTTTTCTAATTATAAAGGTAATATATGCTTGATACAAAATGCAAACACCAGAGAAGAAATTAAAAGATGAAAGTTTCCCTTCCATCACCGCATTCTCCAAAGGTACCCATTCTGACCTGCTTGTGTATCCTTACAGGTCTTCTATGTGTTTGAATTAGTATATATGACTCATTCATTCATTCATTCATTCAAAAATATGTCTTTAGGGCCTCTTGTTTGTCAGTTTAGATGCTGGGGCCTATAGCTGTAATCAAAACAGCATGTCTTCCCTTTCTAAGCTTACATTGTAGTGCAAGAAGACACATGCCTGAACAAATGAATGGGGGATCTGTATTACGCAAGGCAATGATAGGGAGAAAATAAGGCACGGTAAGAGACCTGGAGAGTTCTCCATAGGTGGAGAGGGGCCGCTATTTTATAGAGAGTAGAAAAGGAAAGACACACAGAGAAAGTGATATTAGGGCAGGCCCCTCAAGGAAGTGAATGACTAATAACTGTGTCTTTCTGGCCCAAGAGCAAAGGCCTGGGCCACAAACGTATTTTAGAGACATCAAGAGACTTGTGTGGTGGAAGCAGAGTGACTAGAGAGGGAGAAAAAACAGAAGACAGGGTCACAGAGATAACAGGGTATAGGGATGTAGTTTGATGTGACTACAGCCATCTTGGTTGTAACCACCATTTGCCTGCTGGGTGACCCTGACACACATCCCAATCCCTATAGAACAAAGAGTCATTAAAACAGTAAGTTGAATGTGTTGTGCTGGTCACTGACACTCAGTTTTTTAACCGACATCAGATACACTAACATTTTTTGAGAAAGGCAAGATATATTCTGGTTGGCCATGGACCACTTTTGTCTGGCTTAGAATAAATCTTTCTCCTGCTTCGGAGTATTGGGATTTTCCTGTCTTGCTATTGTTCAAGATATGCTTCTGCCCATAAGATCCTCTTGCACTTCTCTGCAATTCTGCATCTGTCTGCCTCTTTCTTTGGTTTCATGTCAACTTCCAAATTCTACCTCTGGTCCTTATACACTGGGATCAGGTTTTTCCAAAATACAGGGGTAGGGTGGGCATAGCTAAGCCCTAGAACTGAAGGGGTGAAGAGGAGAAATCTTTCCCTGGGCTCTGTGACAGTTGGAACTATGGAGGAAAAGATCCCATAGAAGCAGCCACTGGAATGTTTTGAGTAGAGAAGAGTAGAGACATGACTTAATTTCACATTTCTCTGCCTGCTGTGTTGAGAAAGGACTTAAGCAGATAAAGCAGAACCAGGGAAATAACCACGGATGGAAAGCAGAGATCTGAGGCCTGAGACATTCCCATGTTTAAAGGTCAGGAAGACCAGGGGGAATGAGCTCAGTAGACCAGAGCATGGCCAGTGAGGAAGGGAAAACACCGAGAGAGGAGATGTTGGTTTAAAAGAAAGGGAAGAGACTGTGGTCAGGAAGAGGGAGTGATTCACTGTCTTTGACGCTGCCAATGGGCCAAGTAAATGGTATAAAAATTGCCTATTTGACATGGAGATATGGAGCTCATTGGGTGAGCGTGGAAGTCCTTGGAAACCTTGACATGGAGTGTGGGAGCAAAATCTGCCTATAGTGGGCTCAAGAGAGAATGGCGGTAGAAATGAGACACTGCAAAAGTCTGGGAAAGAGAATGGGAATAGAATGAGAGTAAAAGAACTCCAGTCATAGAGCAGTTCTTCCAAAAGTGTGACTCTCAAAGGAGAATGGGGTGGGGTGGAGAGCTGCTACTTTACAGGAGACTAAAGGGACATGATAAATTAATATAGTGGGTAGATATCAGAGTAAAAAGTTTGTCAAAAGTGTGTGGAATAATTTGATAAATAGGAACTTTGGCCATTAATTTATTATATCAATGTTAAATGTCTTGGATGTGATAATGACATTACACGTTTGCGGAAGAATATTCTTGTTCTCAGGGGACATATGCTGCAGTATTTAGGGGTAAAGTGCCATTAAAATGTCTGTAACTTGCCGAGCATAGTAGCACATGCCTGCAATCGCAGTACTCTAGGAGGCTTAGGCAGGAGGATCACAGATTCAAGCCCAGCAACATAGAAGTCCTTTACTTAAAACAAAAAATAAAAAAGACTAGGGATGTAGCTCAATGTGAAGGCCATGGGTTCATCCCCAGTACCCGGTAACAAAAATAGACTGCAATTTACTTTCAAGCATGTTCTAGAATTTAAACACATATACACACACAGCAAATGTATCAAAATGCTAAAAATTTTAAGTGAAATCAAATTATCTTATAGCACCTGATCCAGGATACAGGATACTGCTTAAAAATACACATTATTTCTGGGCCACTTCTACTCTCTCTTTTTCCATTTGCATATTATAACAAATATATATTTTATTATTAAATCTTTAAAGTGTCTTTTAAATTTATAAAAGTAAAATCTGGTCATTGGAAACCTTCCCTCAATCAAAAATACCTCCTCAAATATTCCAGAAGTATAAAATGAAGACCCTTTTCTTCTTCTGTTTTTCAGAGCCCCTATCCACTGCCAGCAGCTTTGTGTGTGTGTGTGTACGTGTGTGTGTGTGTGTGTGTGTGTGTGTGTTATACATATTGCTCTGTATCCCATTTTATTTTCATTCAATATCATAGCACAGAGATCTTTCACTGTAGGGTGACACAGATCAACATCCTGCTTTTTATCACTCTGCAGGAGTCCAGCAAAAGATACGTCATAATTTACTTATCCATTTCTCTATTAATAGATATTTCCATTGTCTCACATGTTTTAAACAAAAAGTGGTTCAAGAACCCAAGTTTTTCTTATAGAGTAAATGAAAACAAATGCTACCCAAGGTGGGAAGGGTAATAAAAACACATTTATGTTTTATGCCTAATAAAAAGGGATTAGGTGAGCCACAGTCCTCGCTTGACTGCCATTACATCCACGATGATGTATGCCCTTAGGGGACACTAGATATAACTCTGAGTGAAGTTCAACATTAATTTTTTAGCTCTACAAATTGCTTAAGGGGCATAGGCCGGGAGGTGTGCAGAGCAAGGACAGGATATTCAGATTTGTGTCACAGCAAAAAAAAAAAAAAAAACCACTGTCTTCTCAGCCAGTCAATGAAATAAACAACTAGAAACTGTCGACATCATATGGATCTTCTGAAGGCTTTCTTGTCTCTGCATTTTTTTTTTAACTTTAATAACTCATCTGATGATAGGCACAAAGTAGGTTGGAAATTCCTATCAGTGCAACTATTTTTCCAGGAATTACTAATAAGCTCTTTTCTTATATGGCCTTGGGGGAAGTGATTTATCTGATTGGAAAATTTGAGAACAAACTGGACAGGCTTAGTTTTAAAAATTACGGGTAAACAATGGAATTTTCCCTCTGCACCAGAACGTAAGATGGCCAAAGGATTTCAATGGTTGCTTTCACGTCATTCAGGCTTCTCCCCAGCATTCATACAGTGTGAGGATTTTTTGTTGTTGTGAAGCAAAAATAAAACAAAGATAAATAAAATAAAAACAAAATTAAAGTTTAACACCATCTTTAAACCCATGCTTTTGAACAGAAAAACAAGAGAAAGTTTTCTAAATCATCTAAAGGGTTCAAACTTTCATCACAGTAGAATTTTGATTTTTTTTATTACCCTTCTTTCACCTAAGTCAAGAACCTTTGAGGTACTTCTCAAACGGAATATCAGCAGTGCATGCGTGCGTGCATGTGTGTGTGTGTGTCTGTGTGTGTGACTGTGTGTGTCTGTGTGTGTGTGTCTGTGTGTGTCTGTGTGTTGGATTTCCATTTCAAAGATGAAGTTAATGGTTTTGGTCTTTTCAGCTCTGCATTTGGAAAGCTTTAGTGTAAATAGGATTCTGCAATTTCTCCAGCATCTTTCTTCATCTAGTCTAAGGGAATTCAGAGGAGTCACAGTATGGGAAGTCCCCCAGGAGTTGCTTATGATCTGCACCACTGATAACAGTTCTTTCTCAGCAATGGCCGTGAGAATAAGATGGACATAAATTCTATTTCACTTTAATAATTAGTAAACTTCACTGTCAATAATTAATAAATTCTGTTCATGATAATTGCTTTGTCTTGGTCCAAGTTGATGGGATCAGCCATATTTTCCTTTAAATTACAATGATTACCTGGTTGGTGTTGCTAGAAGCTGGTTAGTATGTTACTATGTTTCTGGAAGTAAAATTCAGCCATGCTCTAGGCTCTGGGTCCCACCCTCAGAATTATAAAAATGGGGGGGAATATGTGGCTTCTCAGTAAGGCATGAAAGGAGGGACAATGACAGAACCTCCTGAGAACGGACTAGTTGAGGCCAAGAGAATTCCAATCATTGAAATCACTAAGAAAGTGTCAACAAATTCCACACTTAGTTATTTTCTAATGAATTGAGCTTACAAACTACAACCCAAAACATACATTTGGATTCTGTTATTCTGTGCATTACCTTTAAAAATAAGAATTGTTTATATTTGTTTTGCTCTAAGAATAAAATGCTTAAGGAGAATCTGGGCATCATATCAAACACCTATTTTATGGCCACCATAATTATGTCAGTGCTAAATCTTGATACAAGATGTAGCTGGGCTCAATGTGTCCCCCAATACGTGTGTCCTCTCAGAACCACAGAATGTGATCTTATTTGAAATAGGGTCATTGTCACTATGGGTCATATTAGACTAGAGTGGGTCCTAAATCCAGTGACGGAAATCCTTTCAAAAACGTCATATGAAGACGAACACATTCAGATTTTCCTTCAGCATCTCTAAAGGAATCAACTGTGCTAACACCTTAAATTCAAACTTCTGACCTCCAGAACTGTAAGAAAATCAACTTCTGTTGTTTTAAGTCTCCCAGCCTGTGATGATTTGTTAACCACAGCCTCAGGAAATGAATGCATAAGGTGAGACCTTATGGGAGAATACTAATGCCTGGTGAATAAGCCACATCCACGTTAACCCTGGTCCCATTCCTGCACTCGCCTAATGCTTGCCACTTGAAGATACTTCTGCAGCCTACCAACATTCTTTCTCCACCTACCCCACCCTCATGAAGGCAACTCTACGTTGGAATGTACATTGATACTAGAATCATTCAGGGTCCATGGAGATTCTGCTTTCTCAGAATCCAAGTAGAGTTTCATAGTCCCTTGATGCCCTGATCATCCCATATACATCAAACAAGTAGAGCAATGTCAAGAAACCTTGCATTCTTTCTGTAAATGCATCAGAATGAATACAGCCCTCTGTGCAGCTGGCATTTCAGTGTCTTTTTCTGCTCTTCCATTCATACTGAAAAAGCCATCAGGAAGACTAGAAACTAGGCCTCCACCCTGCCAAAAAAAAGTCAAGCCCTGCACTTAAGAAATAGTAATGGGGATGTGGTACTGGATTTATGAAATGAACTGGAGGGTAACATTCTCAGGCTTTGTTGATTAACTGACTAGTGGATATTGTCAAATGATAAAGAGGACAGGTTAAAAAATTACATTTCCTTAGCTAGGGTGCCTGAGATTATATGATAATATTACAGGACAAAGAGGAGGAGGAAGTTGATGGGGAAGACAGGGATGTAACTAAAATATTCTGCTCTTAGATTAAGCATGTAGCTTTAAAACAGATTTTGTTCTCATCGTTTTATTTCTGACATAAAGGGGAGATTCTTTCCAAAGTGACTTTTGAAATCTGTAAAGAAATTTCACAGGAATTAGCTTGAGGGTTTAGATCTAGGATGTCGAATGAATGCCCATCCAATTGATTTCGCTAGGAATGCTGAGTTTGTGAAATCCAGATTTCTGCTTTTCACTGTGTCACTGATGTGATCCCTGGCATGAGAAATAGCACAGCGAAAATAGCCACTGTGAGTTCACTTCGCATATTTCAGCTTCACTTCCCCCATGTATCACTTAGATATGATGTATTACCGAATTTATAAAATTATTGTGACAACTTAATGTGGTAATAAAAGGTTGAACCTTCTGGAATCCTCATTTGTATAGGTAAAAACCAATCAAATATCAGTAGTGCTTATGGGTCAACCTATACACACATGCAGCACAATTCATTTAATAAACATGAGCAGTGATTATTCAGAAGATAGATGTTCCAACTCGAGCTCCATGGACCAGCTGTGTGACTTTGATTATTCCAGTCCTCTGGATCCCATTGAGAAGGGCGAGCCACCTGGAGACTAGCTGATCCTTATGCTTTCTTTGCTTTCCGTGTCGGGTGTTAATTTTTCCGAAGACGGAGTTAGATAGTACTTGAGGGCAGAGATCTTTGTCTCCTTTGTTCAATGCTATTTTTTAGTGCTTAGAACAATCTGTTCTAGGCACATAGGAAGGGTACAATTAATCCTCGAAAGGGAATAATTAAATGAAGGCTGAGTCAAGGCCAGAGAGGAGGCAATTAAATCCTGATAGTTTGGGTACTTTTTGCCTTTCCTCCTCATGGGTCTGTGGAGATCAAGTTGAACTGAAGTGTTTTAGATTCAGTCAATAATGAGTACTGATTGACTTCACAAGGTAATTACTCCCTCTGCACTTTATTTCTTTTTTTTTTTTTTTGGAGAAGATACCTAGAGTTGCTGTTTTCACAGAAGAGTGAGCTACTCGACTTTTTTCTGATTCAGTAAGCTTTTAGCTACCCTACTTACTTTATCCATTCATCTGTTGATGGACATATAAAGAAAGATAAACTTGAATCATTTGTAGGAAAATAGATGCACCTTGAGACCATAATGTTAAGTGAAGTAAATCAGACACACAAGCTTAAATATCACAAGGTTTCTCTTATATGAAAAATCCAAAATATAAATAAAGAGTAAAATAAAAAGTAGAAGACTAGGTGTGGTGGCACACACCTGTAATCCCAGCTCTTGGGAGGCTGAGGCAGGAGGATCATTATGAGTTTGAGGCCAGCCTGGGCTACATAGTGAGTTCAAGGCTAGCCTGAACTACATAGAGAGACCCTGTGTCAAAAAAACAAGGGATATAATAGGCAACTGGGAGACAGATATTTTGCAAATGAGATGGGGACCAACAGATGTAGGGAGGGGGAAGAAGGAGAGGAAAAGGGGACCTAAAAAGAATTAAGATGTGTAATGTACATGTACCATCTCGCCACAATGAATGTAATCATTAAAAAAAAAAAAGAATGTAATCATTATATGCTGCTAATGATATGTACTAATAAAAAACAAAAAGTAAAATGAGAATAATAAATAGTATTAACAACATAATTTATATGATTTATATAAATAAATAATAAATAAGTATTAAGGGGAAAACGTTGAAATGATGCTTGAATCTCTGGTTGGAGAGGTAGTGATGACCTGCCATAAATCTTGCGGAAAAATCTGTGGAGAAAAAGAATACTGCTTACAAAGATAGGAAAGTAAATCTTGCATGTGTAGAGAAACATAGTGTTATTAAGGATCTGTGTTACATTTCAAAAACAGTTTTGATGCCGTTTTCATACTACATTTAATAGAAAGGTTGTGAATTATTTTGACAAGCCTTCTTTCTGTACTACTTTGAAGTAAGTGGCTGATGGTAAAATAACCCAAAATAATAAATGAGAATTCTTTCTATAGCAAAGATCCCCAAACCATTATTTGACATGATTTAAGTCAATAAACTGTTACAAGATTAAATATGACATCTGCTTTTTTAAAAAGTGACAACTCTTGTTTTTTTAGCAGAATACAAAATATGGTAGAAAACTTTATGACTGTGATAGATTTGAGGTCAAATATAATTCCCCCCCAGGAATCAAACAGAAAACAAATCAGTTCTGTATCCACCTACTGTCCTATGGCACCATACTACCATTTCCATTGTATTTTATTTCTTTCTGGAAAGACATAAGACAGATTATGTGAGAACAGATGGTACAGTGTCTGGGAGGAAAGAAGGACCTATCAGCCTTCCCCACAACCTGTAAGCATTACTATAAAAGGAATGTTGAGGAATGGTTTTCTGTGTTTTTTTGTTTAGGAACATAATTTTATTATTTTAATTTAAAACTTATTATAAATTGATATATAATACTTGTAATTATTTACAGAGTACACCATTGTAACTCAAAAATGTATACAGTGTGTAATGACCAAGTCAGGATAATTAGCATTTCCATCTGCTCAAATATTATCATTTCTATGTGTTGTGAACCCTTGAATTCTCCGCTAGTTATTTTAAGTGTAGAATAAATGTTCTAGATTAAACTTGCCCTGCTGTGCTATAGGACGTTAGAACTACTCCCCTCTCAACTTCGCTTTGGTGCTCACCACTTTCCTTCTTCCTTCTCCCTCATTTCTAGTGGTATCTATTCTGTTCTCTACTTTTATGTGATCAATACTTTTTAGCTTCCACACGAGTGAGAACATGAGGTATTGGTCTTTCTGTGCCTGGCTTGATTTATTCCACATTATTTCCTCTAGTTCCATCCATCTTACCACAAATGTCAGGATTTCTTTTTTTTTTTTTTTTGTACTAGGAATCGAGCTCAGGACCCTGCACTTTCCCTGGCCCAGGATTTCATCTTTTATAGATCAATAAAATTCCATTTTGTATATGTACCACATTTTTAACCCACTCATGCTTTGATATTCACCTTGGTTGATTACATACCTTGAATAGAATGAATATTATAGCAGTACACATAGGAGTACAGTTACCTCTTTGACCTCAGGGTTTTATTTCCTTTAGATATATTCCCCATAGTGGGGTTGCGTCCTTGCCAGTAGATATTTTCTATCTTTTTGTTAATACCCATTCTTACTGGAACGAGGTGCTATCTCAGTATGGCTTTGATTTGCATTTTCTTGATAATTAGCGGTGGTGAGCATTTTTTTGTTTACTTTTTGGCCCTTTGTATATCTTCTTGTGAGCAGTGACTATTTATATGATTTGCCCATTTTTAATTGGATTTTTTTGCTGATGAAATAAGTTCCTTATACTTTTTTTATTTTAACCCCTTGTTAGATGAATAATTTAACCAATGTTTCCTATCATTCTGTAGGCTGTCTCCTGACTCTGTTGATTGTTTCTTTTGCTATATTATTAGTTTGATATTATCTTATTTGTCTAGTTTTTCTCTTGTTGCTCTGTCATGGGATCTAAAAACTGCCCATTCCAATGTAATAAGGTACTTCCTCTGTGGTTTTATGCAGTAGTTTCATAGTTTGGGATTTTAAATGTAAGTTCCTGATTCATTTTGAGTTGATTTTTGTATAAGATGTACCAATAAAGAACTGGCTAAAAAATTTTAAAAGTGCTCCTATTCACAATATGTACAGAAAATCTAGGAATCTAATTAGTAAAGTCAAAGATATTTACAATGAAAATTATAAAACACTGATGAAATAAATCATAGAGGACACAAAATCAAGAATCCCACTATTATGGATTTCCAGAATTAACATTAATATTGTTAAAATGTCTATACTATCCAAATGATCATCAGATTCAAAGAAATCTCCATTAAAATACCAATGGCATTCTTCACTTAAGAAAATGATCACAGAATTCATAATGAACACTGTAGTGGATTGATAACCGGTGGCCAGCTTATAACCCCCAGGTGAACTGAGTAAGCGTGGCGCTGGGTATGGGAGGCCCACACGGGGACTGTTGCCAGCAGCATAAGAGGCAGACCTGGAGAAGAAGAAGGAGACTTTTGGGAGCTGAGAGAAGCTGTTGGGAGCTGATAGAAGCTGTGGGGAGCTGTTGGTTGTTCTGGAGGAGCTCGTCATGCTGGCTTTCCTGATGAACTTGGCTGTTTTCATCCTCTGAGGAGCTCGGGACCTGGCTGGCACTGACAATGACTTCGGTTCGCTTTGGGAGAGCTCTGGTCCTCACTGTGAGCATCACTTCCTGGCTCCAGAGCGGAAGATGGTGCACAGCCGGCCTCCTGGAAAAGCTTGCTGTGTTGGCTTCCCTGATGGGAACTCGGCCATCTTGATCATCAGAGGAGCTCGGGACCTCACTGTTGCTGAGGATGTCTGTGGTACCTTTTGGGGGAGCTGTGGTTCTTCTGAGCATCACTTTCTAGCTCCAGTACAGATCCCTCAGCCTGCTAACACAGATCCTT
>NW_004955489.1:8530458-8536378 GCF_000276665.1 Chinchilla lanigera
GGTCTATAGTGTATGGACAGATTTCCTGCACTCTCTTAGGTATATCATTCTTTGGGTGACTATTATAAATAATCTTATAAAATATGTGTCCTGTGTTGTATTGTTCCCCTTGCAAAAATAACCCCCAAACCAACACAAACACAAAAGATACAGAATAGGCAAAGACATTCTGAACAACAACAATAACAAAGCTAGAATGCCATATTACTTGGCTTCAAACAATGTTAAAAAGCTACAGTAATCAAAACAACATGGTACTGGAATAAAAACAGATGAACAAATCAATGGAATGGAAATGGAAATCCAGAAATTAACCCATGTATTTATAGCCAATGGATATTTTACAAAGGCACCGACAGCATACAATAGAGAAAGACAGCCTCTTCAACAAATAGTTCTGGCAAAATCAAGGGAAGTTCTGATGGGGGAAATAACTTATATAAAGACCAGTCTAGTTTAAGGAATTAGGAAGGAGCAATACTCAGGAGCTTAAGTTGATGACAGTACATGTGTTGAATAGATGGATTTACAAGTCTTGGGATATTGTTCTAAGTGCAGCCAAGCCTTGTCTGCATCTCATAAGCATCCCAGAGCAACATGCTCATTTGTTGATAGAAAGTAGATGACCAAGCCAGACACTGTTGAGTGCCTGCTCATGGACTTTCTTACTTCCAAGTTTTCCTTGTTAGCAATGCCCTGATTGTCCCCAGCCCACAATCATCACTGGTCCAAGCTAAGCAGGGGCATCTCACTCAGCCTGCTATATTTATGGGTGAATATGTAGTCTCTTTTGGGTCAAATGAGCGAATGAAAGTTCACTGGGGGAACTTACGGGAAAAAATTTTCTACTCTGATCAAAGGAGGCATAAAGAGAGAAACTTTCTTCGCTACACCCACTTCCTGCTTTGGGAAGTTGTCAGATGATGTTGGAGCTGCCGAGTACTTTAGACCACAAAGGAGACGTTGTCTACCCACAGAAGGTGGCAGGATGGAAAGACCTAACTGGAGGGCTTCACCTCTGCACCCTTCCCTGGAACCATCTACTTTAAACTTTCTAATTACATGTGAAAATTTAATGTATGTATTACTTAAATGAATGTTAATTATTTATTACTTGCAGCCAAAAGCAACCTGACACAAGGCAGAAATAAGCTAAGTGACCCATTCCAAGTGCTCAGGTTGTTGTTTGTGGTGCAAGGGCTAGATTTGGAGTGAATATGGAGTTTGGAGTTACATGGACATATGTAGGGGTCACTAATTTCTGAATGCTGTCTGCTAAGTAATTTTACCTCTCTGAGCCTGTTTTCTCTTCTGTAAAATGGGGACAACACAAACGCCTACCTGGGTGATTATTGCCCCGGGTTAAGAGAGATTATACAATGCAGCTGATAGGCAATGCAAGTTAGCTTTCTTTTGCTTCCTTCACAATTCTGCTTTCAGTGCAATCTTTTTTTTTTAACTTAAAAATTCATTGACTTTTCAAAAACTTAGCATTTTAGCGCGGTAAAAATTAATTGGTCTTTTTTTGCCCCGAAAATGCATGTAAAACAGTACAATCTTTTAACCTTGTCATTTCTTTCCTTCAGAACTGTATTAGCAGTTGAATGTGGAGGATGGCACATTAATTGTACACAGCTCAGAGCACCTAGACGATTTATTCCATCTCATAGTGCACACTGTCATATATTTCTAAAGTGCCTTTTCTTTATAAGTTCTCCCAAGCAGTAGACTGCTTAGCATGTTAGTAACTGGAAAAGTAATTGCTGAAGATCTACAATTATTTTTGCTCTGAAAACAAGGACATGGCCCACAACTCAATGCATCATCTTGAAAATCTTTAAGGGCTTCTTAAAAGAAATCCTAATTTTTTGCTTTTGATGCTGGTAAAAATAGAGTGGCTCAGTTTTTCCAACCTGTGGATACTGGAAAGCAAAATGATGTCTCAAACACAGTAATTTATAAAGTGGTGATTGTGTTTCTAGAGCACAGACACTAATTATTTCACAAGCACACAAATACTGTTTTGTACCAGACCCTGCACTAGTTCTTTCCAGTCAGGATCTCATTACATCACTCCAACAGCTTTATGGGGTGTTATCCCCATTTGAGGTATGTGAAGACGGAGAGCTGAGAAGTTCAGTAATTTGTCCAAGGACACTAATGAGTTAAAGTAGTACAACTGGGATTCTACCCGTCTTACTGAACTTGGGAGAGTACCCTAGTTACACTTCCACTGTACTGCTGCCTAAAGGACTTGTTTAACTTTTCTGAGTTCCCACACTTTCTTGAACAGCTGAACATAAACCTATGTCAGTCATTCTTCATAGTACTAGATAACATTTACTGAGCACCTACTATATGCCAGGTAAGTGACAGAATTTATCCATCACAACAACACTGAAAGGACGCTATTATTGCTATTTCAACTTTAGAAATGAGGAGAGTGAGGGATTATTGTGAACTGGAACTTGTCTGAAATTAATAATGGAGATGCAAAGCCGTGATAGGCTCACTGTAATGCCCCTGTTCCTTCTATCATGTAGCTTCCTACTATAATAAAAGTATAAAGCAGCAGGGAAGCTATTGCATGTTTCAGATGAAAAAAATCTATCTACATTTGTATATTTTAAGTGTTTCTGGGACATTACATTTCTGTTGTTCCCCCAAATAATTAGAATGCTGCTAGATACCTACTGATATTCAATGACTGATGGATTGGTTCATTACCTGACGTAACAATGTCCTACTCACACATATTTCCTCCCAAAGAAATATTTGAGGGCCTGACAATAGCATGAGTCAGACTATGATTTCCAAAACACGCATGCTCCCCTATTCATACTATTTTCAGGATAATGTCACGATAACAATTTCATCAGTTTGAGGAAGACTTGAAGATGCAATTGTCAACGTGAAAGCTGGTCACATCATTTTTAAAAAACCAGATATGGCAGTAGTTTGCAACAGGAAAAACAAAAAGGCTGGAGGTCTGATTTTCATTAGACTTTTATGCCAAAGTTGAGAACTGGAAATGAATCAAAATAGCTTACAGAAGTCAAATTTTAAGTGCCCTAGTCATGATAACTCTCCAATAGATACATACTGTGAAATTCTTGACATTTTACAAACTCATGATCTTGAAAGGGTAGAATGAATGGGGCTGGAGGTTGATACGTATTTCACGAAGAAGATTCTGTTTAAAATGCATTGAAATTTCATTTATATAATTTCAGTAGGGGGAGCTATAGAAACCTAGGGAATTTAAAGAAATCAGGGGAGCCTGAATCTACTTTGACTGTATTTCAGACTTACTGTGTGACTTTGGGAACATAATGTCCCTTCTCTCTGAAGCTCCATTCCCTCATCCGTGCAAAGACTTGAGCAAATGTGAAGATCCTTTCAGGTCCATGGCCTTGAGAATGTTAAACCATCCCCATTCTTCTTCTTCCCAGATCATTGCCACGGGGGTAAATGAATGTTCTTGAGAAAGTCCCTTTGGTAGGAAAACACTCTGTCTTGAGCTGAACATACTTAAGACTGTAAGGCTCTTCATTCATTTCTGGAGCCAATAGCACGTCCTGTGTGCATATTATTAAAGACTCTTGTGGTTTCCAGTGACTGAAACACAGCTGGAAATTGCTTGGGGTGTTAAAAAGAGACCTATTGTTTCATGTAATCAAGCCATGGGACAGGCAAGGACAACTAGAACAAAAGACTCAACTAATTGACAGCGTGCTTTCTCATAAATTAATTAATGAATTCTGTCTGCATTCTCTATCTCTTCATCCCCCTCCCTCTCTTTCTCCCTCCCCTCTTCCTCCTCCTCCTCCTTCTTCTTCCAATCCTTCTCTTTTCCTGTTTTCCTTCTCTGCCTCTCTGAGTGTCAACTTCATTTTCCTGGACTTTTCAACACAGCTGGATTCACACCATCTAGCCAGTAGTGTACTCATATCCCCCAGAGCTGCTGCTTGAGAGGAATTTCTACTTCCCTTTCCAATTTCAAGGGTTAAAAGTCCCTGGAAGGTATTTGATTGATCCAGCTCAGATCAGGTGCCCAAGTACTAATCACTCTGTTCAGGCACCAGGGTTGTGTAAAAACATAGCAGTCATCTTGCAAACGCATGCTTGAAGCAGAGAAAAAAATCACTTCTCTGCAAAGGAAAAACAGCAGACTCGATAGTCACTGCAGAGACGTTTCTTAATTGATAAAGGGAGACTGCTGAGCACAGCCCACAATGACAGCAGAAGGAGGCATTATGGCATTGTTGTAATCAGGAGGGTCTTGGAAGAGCAAATATTTTTATGTTGAAACCAAAGGACAGAGGGGCTGCGTGTATTTTATCAGTCTCTTTTCTACAATTCAGTTAAGGTCTGTGGTTTGGCAAGAGCCATCCATTCTCTCTAATGTCGCGGGAGGAGTAAGCAACAGAAACTTCATCCCTTTTTTATTATTCATAACAATACTTGATACTTACATACTATGGCATTTTCATCAAAGGATCTCGGAATACACAATGAACAAGTATTAGTCAGTTTTCAGATGGGAAGTCAGAGGTGCTGAGAAGACAAAGCCAGGCCCCGTGAGCCTGCCTGGGATGGTGAGCTTCTGGAAAGTACCTTTTCTAACCCTAGCCTAGTCAGCGGGAGTTCAAGTGTGAAATATCCCCCACTGAAGAAGCCTGATTCCAGTCAGAAGGAAAGAAAGAGAAAGGTTAAGCTACAATGGAATCGGCGATGCTAAATTTGGAAAAGAACGCCAGGGCTAGATGCAACTCTACCAGTACATTTTCTCTTTCTAGACTGTCACCCATCATGTGTGACCATGGATTGCCTAGAGGCTGGACACTGTTTAGCTTACTAAGAAGCAATTTTTATTGCTGGAATTAGTGTATTCTTTAAGTTGGAATCTGAGTTCTTCACGCCATTTGGGTTTTTGGTTTCTTGGTTTTGTTTCTTGTTTGTTTTTCCACTCATCCTTGAATACTGGTTCTGTGATTGGCATCCATCTAGTCCTAGGGATACAGAAATGCAGAGAATTCATCAATTGAGCACTCACTCATGGAACTGGAGGTCAGAAGCCAGGTGCTGTGTTATGTGCTGGAGATAAAGAAATGTTATGTGCTAAATTGTATCCCCTCCTTAAAATATGTTGAAGGTCAAGCACCAAGTATCTCAGAATGTATCCTGAAGTGGAAATAAGTTACTTAAAGAAATAACCAAGTTCCAGTTAACATCACAGGGTGAGCCCTGACACAATAGGACAAATGCCGTTATTGAAAGGAGAGGATTAGATGCACAAGCAACACACACAAAGAGAACATCATGTAAACATGGAGGCATGGATAGAGGTGATCATCTACAAGCCAAGAAACGATAATGATTGCCAGAAAACCAGTAGAATCTAGGAGAACTGCAAGGAACAGATTCTCCAGAAAGCCCTGAAAAGGAACTAACCTTGTTAACACCTTGGCCTTGGACTTCTGGATTCCAGAACTCCGAGACAATACATTTCTGCAGTCTAAGCTGCCCATTCTGTGCTATTTTCTTATGGCTGCCATAACAAACTAATACATGTAGTGAACAAGAAAAATTGGGATTCTGTCTTCATGGAGCTTGTAGTTCAGTGAAGAAGGGAGGTGACTGAGCAGTAACAAAGTGCATGCTATGCATTATGACTACAAGAGCCAAAAGGTTTATGGGAACACATAGAGGGGACCCCGTTTAATAGAGTTGATCAGAAATGACTACCTAGAAAAAAATCCTAAAGGATGACTAGAAGCAAGGCATATCACAGTGGTGTTAGTGTAGGAAATAACTTGCAAGAGGAGAGACTATCCATTTGCAAAGGTTCAGAGGTGAGAAAAAGCACCATACATCTCAGGAACTGAAAGAAGATCAGAAGATCACTACGACTGAGCCC
>NW_004955489.1:8536489-8621715 GCF_000276665.1 Chinchilla lanigera
AAAAAAGAAAGGTCAGAGACAAGGACGTACACTTAGGGTCAAATTTTGGAGCATCTTATTGGCCAAGTTAAGGATCCTGGGCGATATTGTAAGAGTCATGGGGAGGCAATGAAGAGTTTCAAGCAGGGAAATCAAGATCACATTCATACTTTCCAAAGATGGCTATGGCTGCAAGGTAAAAAGTGGATTTCAGAGCACCGAGAGTAGAAGCAGAGAGACCAAGTTAGGTGGCTAATAGAGTAGTCCACTGAGAAATGATAATGGCTTGGACCAAGGTAGAAGTGGTGGAGGTAGAGATTACTAGATGGATGAGAACAAAGCGATGGGAATATAAATTAGAGTTAAACGGGACTAACTGATGGATTACACTGGGCAATGAGGCAGCAATGGGAATGAAAATAAGTACTAAGCACGGGGTGGGACAATGAAAAACTCGATGGACAGTGAGATGAATAAGAATTGGGAGGAAGTCTGGGGACAGTTCTCTTTTGGACGCGGGCACTGGAGGTCCATAAACACCAAGTGAAGAACTTCTGTTGTGGGCAGTGGGGGTGCTGGGAGCATTGAGAAAACAAGCCGACTGGATGACTTGAATTACTTATTGATTTTGAAAGATTACCCCAGCGGCAGAATAAAAAATAGATTCGAAGTGAGAAATTAGAGGCCAAGAACAATGTTCAGGAAGTGATCACAATATAATTGAAAAAGAGTGACGTCTGAAATAGAACAGTGCCAGCGTGAGTGGCGAGGAAGAGGACAAGGTTGAAAGCTCCTGAAGAAGCAAAGATGACAGAAATTAATGATAGTTTAGAAGGGGGAGTGATGAAAGGGGCAGTCCAGGATGACTGCTACACTTTTCCTTAAGCACATAGAATCTACTGAACTAGCAAATTTAGGAGGAGAAGCAGATCTTGTGGTGGGGAGATGATAAATTCCATTTGGGATATGCTATGAGGGTAGCAAGACCTCCAGGTGGAGCAATCTTGCAAGGATTTGGAAAGATCTTTGGGGAGTCTGCCTTCCTATTGCCTTAAAACCATCTACACACAAACGTGTTGCAATGATTCCTGCCTTAAAACACATTCTCTGTGATTCTCTCTCTCTCTCTCTCTCTCTCTCTCTCTCTCTCTCTCTCTCTCTCTCTCTTCTCCTTCTCAAAGCAGATTGTTTGCTCCCAAAATTCTGGGAGGCTGAAGCAGGAGGATTGAAAGTTAGAGTCCAGCTGGGACAGCTTAGAGACTTAACAATATTCTGTCTCAAATTTTTTTAAAAGGCCTGGGGATAGAGCTCAGAGAAAAGTTCCTGAGTTCAATCCCCAGTAATGGAAAGAAAGAAAGAAAGAAAGAAAGAAAGAAAGAAAGAAAGAAAGAAAGAAAGAAAGAAAGAAAGAAAGTTTGCAAAGAATTATCTATAATTTTTTGCTTTTTCACTTACCATTCACTATTTTTAAAATAATGTTTTTTGAGATATAATTCACATATCACACAGTTCATCATTTAAAGTATATAACTCCCAGAGTTATGCAACTACAGCATACATTTTGGAATGGTTTCATCATCCTGAACAGAAACTGTGTACCTCTTTTCTGTTACCCCATATTTTCCAACCCTCCAAGCCTTAAGCAACCACTAATTTACTTTCTGTCTCCATAGAATTGCTTATTCTGTACATTTCACATATAATATATGGAATCATACAATATGTGGTCTTTTGTAAATGGCTCCTTAGCAGAATGTTTTAAGGTTCATCTACATTGTAGCATGTATCATTATTTCAATTTTTATGGTTGGATAATATTCCATTATACGAATATGCCATATTTTGTTTATTCATTGATCAGCTAACACATGCACTGTTCAACCTTTTCTAATTGGGCTTTCACTGGTACCACTCCACTGAAAATATATTTATCATAATCATCAATGACCTCCATATTGCTTAATTTGACTGTTACCGCTCTATTCTGATATTTTTCACCTTCTTAAGCCCTCAACATGATTGATCACTCTTTCTTTCTTGAAATACCTCCCTGGGTTTCAGTGACACCACATTTTCCTACCCAACCGTTTGCTCATTTCAGTGTCTTTGCTAGCTTCTCCTCTTTTATCCTACCTCTAAATTTTGCTCTAGAGTTTAATGTTGGTTTTTTTTGTTTGTTTGTTTTGTTTTTCTGGTACCAGGAATTGAACTCATGACCTTGTGTTTGCCAGGCAGGCACTGTGCCACTGAGCTAAATCCCCAGCCCCTAATGTTTTTTTTTTTTTAAGTTGAAATTTCTTTCAATTAGAAACCAAGGAACAAGAAGCTCTTTTGTTATAGTATATTGCATATGGCTCTAATATAGAGTAAAATAGACACCAGGGAGTAAAATGTTTATAGCAACACAAACTCAGGTGAAGAATGAATCCAGATTTCTTTTACTGGCATCAAGATTGTATTCTATCTTCCTATTCTGTTTAAATTATTTAATTCAATCCCACGGGTCTTATTTTTCTCATTGCTAAGACAAAATATCCAACACTCACAAGTGAAAAGAGGAAAGATTTATTTCAGCTCCCAGTGTATAGAGGTTTCAGCCTATAGTTGGCTGGTTTCAAGGCTAGGCAGCATGGCAAAGGGGCATGAAAGAGGAGAAACAATTGATAACAGGGCAGGCAGAAAACAGCAGCAGAGCAGCAACAGCAATAGCAGCAGCAAAGCAAGCCTCCCTTTCCCTTTTATCCCATCCAGACTGCAAGCCTTTTAGGTGGGCCTTCCCACTATCCACACCCAGAACCACGCTAAGCCATTTAGTGGACTAATTTTGTACCACACACTGTTAATTCCAGTATTACACACTATAGATCCAGCCAGCTCTGAAAAGCCCCATCTATGAGCTCTTGAGGTTTTGGAGGACATCTAGATACAAGCCATAGCACCACTGCTTCATATAGTATCTATGTTTACTGATGACTCATTTTTTAAAATTTTCAGTCCAGGCCTCTTCTGAGACCTCCATACTCATATATCTTAACTCCTGCTTGATTGCTTCCTTTAGATGCCTAGTAGACATCTCAGATTTAATATAGCCAAAGCAAAATATCTGACTCCCTCATCTCCTGCACTATCTCCACAAACCTGCTCCCTCCAAGCCTCCATTATCTCAGGAAATAGCATCACAATTCAATAGTTGCTCAACTAAAAACCTTGGAGTCACTCTTGACCCTGAATCTTTGTTTATTCTTTTCATCCAAATGCTGAAACATTCCAAAGGGTTATGTCTAAAAAGCACACAAAAATTCACTCCCCCGCTTACCACCTGCACCATTACCCTGCCAGTTTACAACCGACCCAAAAAGACTAGTAGTCCTTTTGTAGGGTCAGTTAAATGTCTCCCTCACTTCTTTCCCTGATTCTTCTCTTTACCCCATTCTAACTCATTCTCCACACCTTGGCCACTAAAATGTAAATCAGATTATGTCTTTCAAAATCCTAAACATTCTCCAATACTTTTCTACTATAAATGGACTCACTTAGAATAAGACGCACAGTTTTGAGTGTGATTTGTAAAGTTTTATAGGATTGACTTCTGCCATTCACTTTGACCTTGCTACTTGCTCACTTGATCACATGGCTACAGTCACACTGAATTCCTTTTTTTTTTTTTGAGTACCCTTAGAATGTCTCCATCTCAGAGTCTTTGCATTTCCTTCGTCTTGGAGGCTATTCTCCTAGATATTTATATAGCTAGAATCTCATTGTCTGAGCACAAATATTACCTTCTTTTGAGAAGACCTTTGCTGACCACCTTATCTAAAATTATATCCACCATTTTATTTATGATTGTGAACAAAATAACTTTATAAAAGTGAAAATGGAATGGAAAAATTATATAGTATTGCTTCTCTTAGTTCATCAGAAAGATTACCCTCTAAAACTCTGGGTTGGAGTTAAATGTAAATGTTGAAAATAAATACACAAGCCAGGCACGATGGCCTATACCTGCAATTCCAGCACTCTTCAGGGTTGAGACAAGAGGACTGCAGGTTTGAATAACACCTGAGGAACATAGCAAGACCCTCTTTCAAAATAAAAAATAAAAGAGGATTGAGGATGCACATCAATGGTGGTGCGCTGTAAGTCTCAATCCTCAGTATAAATAAATAAATTCCAGATGAACTAGCAATATAACATGAAGTTGACAGAGAAAAAACTTTTTTAGAACCAAGTTTATAAGAAAATATACTAACAAAGAAAAGATGTGTCAAGCATAGTAGCACATGCCTGAATCCCATCTTCTTGGGAGGCTGAGGCAGGAGGATATCAAATTTGATGCTAGCCTAGACAACATAATAAGACCCCCAACTGAGCAAAAATAATAACAGAAAACAGAAAAGAAAAGATATATGCATGCTATTTAGTAAGTTATACTTTGCAAAATGGACCATTTTTAAGTAGAAAAGATAAAAACTTCACCATCAGCCATTGTAAGGACAACTTGTTTAGTCAACATAACTTACAAAAAAAAGTGGTCTTAAACTACATCTAAATGGTGTTGAGAATTTTGGCCCATTTGAAACCCCTGTGATTTCCCAAAGGTTTGGAATGTTATATTCAGTTTTCTCCAGGGGTTTCTAAAATCTTCAGAGATATCTTAAACCCAGAATGGAAAATGTCTTCCAAGGGTTAAAAAAACTAAATTTTTATTGAATTTTAAAACTTCCATGTAGGTCAGAATATACACACTAAACATACGTATCAGCAGGCCAACTACTTGCTAAAATAGGACATTTGGATAAAATCAAGCTCCAACTAATGTAATAGGTGAAATTTGCAGGGTATTATAAAAAAACAAAACACCTGTCATCCCAAAAACCAGAAAATCACAATCTGAATGGAAAAAACTCAACTTAAATACTGTGATGAACTACATGTTGGACTTGTCTGATGAGGATTTTAAAGGCGATATCATGAAGAGTATCTCAATGATCTATTACAAATATTTTCAAGTACACCTGTGCTCTTAAAGCAAATAAAGCATTCATATTAGCAAAAGAAAGGAGAGTGGGATAGCGGGACTGAAAAAGTACTTGAAGTTACAATGCATGAAAATACTTTTAATTTATCAAAAGACATAAACTTCTGAATTCAACAAGCTGATCAAATTTCAATTAGGATAAACCAAAAGAATTCCACAGCACCATGCAGTATAACTAAATTCTGACAACTAAAGATGAGCAAAAAACCTTGAAAGCAGCCAGGCATTTCCATGTTTTACCAAACTGAATCACGGTGGATTTCTCATATGACATCAAGGAGGCCAGAAGGAAATGGCATGAGGTTTTACAAGTCATGAAGGAAAACTCCTGTCAACCACAAATTCTGCATCTAACAAAACTATCCTTCAGTAATGAAGGGGGAAATCAAGACCTTCTGATGGAAGAAAAAATGTAAGAAAACTTGTCACTGGCAAGCCTACACTAATAGTTTGCGGTGATGGTGGTTGAAGAAAGTTTTATAAAGATAAAGGAAATTTTAAGAGAAGAATGCATGGAACTTCACGAAGGAAAAAAGAACGATTTAATGGATAAAAATAGAAGCAAACATAATAGACTATCCTTCAATTCATGAGTTTCTTTAATCATATTTTCTAGTTGAAGTAAATGTTATATAACTACCATATGTGGAGCTCAATTATTGTAGAGAAAGTCATTAACATATTTGTATTTTAAACATGGGGATGGTAAAGAGACATTTAGAAATAAAATTTTGTCTTTCACTCTAAGTGCTGAAAGATCAACACAATAAACTGATAATTTGTTATATTGTGTGACAAAACCTATGGCAACCACTAAGAAAACTATACAAAGCAATATGCTCAAAAGCATTAAAAATACATTTAAATGAACTCTAAAAATTATTCAAGTAACCTATAGGAACATAAGAAAAAAGAAAGAAGAAAAATACCCAGGAAATAAACAAAATAAATATTAGTGGAAGGCTTATGCCTTCAAAATTCATGAAAATAGTCTGAGTTCACTAATTAAAAGGCAAAAATGGGCAGAATTAATGAAAAAGTATGACCCAACCATATGCTGTTTAAAATCAACATATTTCAAAAATAACAAAAGAGTTTGAAAGTAAAAAGATGGAAAAGATATAGCATGCAAACATTAATCAAAAGAAAATAGAAGTCACAATATTAATATCAGATGAAGAAGACTTCGGAGCAAAGAAAATGACCAAAGACCAAAGGGGATGTTGTATTATGACTTTAAAAAGTCACTCCACTGAGAAACTCACCACACACATTCCAAAATATGTGAACTAACCTATAGTGCTAAAAGGAGAAATAAACATATCCACAGAACTAGAGACGTCAGTCCTTCTCCTGATGATGAATAGGACTGCCAGACAGAAAATCAGTAAGGACATGGGAGATCTGATATAATCAACCAGAAGGATCAAATTGACTGATATAGAGCATTTCACCCAAACACAAGCAGAAGGGAGCATTCACCAAGATAACTATATTCTAGGTCCTAAAAGAAGCCTAAACAAATTCATTTTTTTTTTGTTTTTCGGGGGTATTTTCATTTTTTGTTGTTGTTTTTGTTTTTTTTTTTTTTTTTCCGGAACTGGGAATTGAACTCATGACTTCGTGCTTGCCAGGCAGGCAATGTGCCACTGAGCTAAATCCCCCAACCTAAACAAATTTAAAAGAACGGAAATCATATAGTGTGCTATTTGACCAAGATGAAATCAAACTAAAAATCAATCACAGAAAAATAAAAGAAAAGTATCCAAACAGTTGGAAAGTAAACAATGTAACTATTCATGCGTTTAAGAGAAAGTCTCAAAGGAAATTTTAAAATACAAGGTCTAAATGAAAATACAAGATATTGAAGTTATGAGAAGGTACTAAAGCATATTGAAAGAGAAATTTAGAGCACTAAATGCCTACAAGAGGTGACAGATCTCATATCAATAATTTAAGCTCACACCTTAAGAAGCTACAAAAAGGACAAGGTATGCCCAAAGAGAGCAGGAGGAAGGAAATAATAAAAGTAAGCCCCCAAACAAATGACATTGAAAACAGAGAATCAATAGAAAAAATTAAAACAAAAAGTTGATTCTTTGAAACAGCTCAATAAAATTGATAAATATCCAGCTAATTAGACAGAGATAAAGTGAAGATACAAATCACCAAAATCAAGAATTGAAATAAGGCTCTCACAGCAAATCTTGCAGTCATTAAAAGATAATAAAGAAATACTCCAAACAATTGTGTGGTCATAAATTTGCATGCAGCAATTTGTATACAAATATTCAAAACATATTCAAATGTCCTTCAGTGGGTGAATGGTTACACAAACTGCGGTACATCCGTACCATAGAATACTATTTAACAATACAAGGAGTGAACTACTGATATATGCAACATCCTGAATAAAAAAGCTAATCTCCAAAGGATATATATCATCTAAGCCCATTTATATAACATTTTCAGAATGGCAAGTCTATAATGGAGAACAAATAAGTAAAGGTGGCTGGGGGTAGGGGAGAAGAGGGGTTAGGGTGTGCCTATAAACGTGTAACAGAGTATTTTGGTGGGGGTACAGTGGAGTATCTGGATTTTGGTAGCGAGGATTACACAAATCTTCACAGCTGATAAAATAACATAGAGCTACACACGCGCGCATGCACACACACACACACACATGAGTGCATGTGAATGTGAATGTGAATAAGCCTCATTCTCTCATCTGTCAAGTATTACGCCTATCCCAGAGGGTTGCCTGGCTGAGACAATGAGGTAGAAAATGTTTAGCAGGACACATCCTGGCATGGCATAGAAGCTTAAACAAGTGTTAGCAGCCATTATTATTATTAGTCACCCACCTCCAGTGGTAGATTTCACTCCTTTTATAAATTGCAATGAAGTTGCTCCTTTCTATTTGCACCATCTCAAAAGCTTTTGAGAAAAAATCTTTAGGTTTCAAATAAACCTGTACTTATTTGGGGTCTACACTGTGGTTTTGATGGAGTTTCGTGCTGATATTTGGGTTCAGCTGAAGGTAGAGTTCGAAGTGTTAATTAAAGGGGAAGGCTCTCTTATGCAACTAGAACGGAAGGAAGGTTTGCAAAACGGAAACTGCTGAGTTTTGCAAAAATCTTTGGTCAGTTTGCTTTCTTAAGCCAGACTACTCAGTCTACAACGGTGGGGCTATAAGCCCAAAGGCGAGAAATGGGTGTGGGAGAAGAGGCACTTTCTGTGTCCAGAACCTCCTCTGGGTACAAAGGAGAGATGATCATAAGACAGGTACAGAGAGAATTCTGCCCAGGAATGTTGCCTGCTGGATTGTATCAAGTCACCTTTAGGCCATTTCTCTTCATCAGAAACAACTTTGAGGCTGCATGTGGGCGGAGGTCAATGCAAATACCCCCTCCCCACATGGGAAGTAGCTATGGAAACACGAGATAAATGTTAAAAGCACATGAATTCCTTTATGTAAAGTAGAAAACCCAAGCCACCAGGGTAATTGCTTCTACAGTAGTGTAAAAGTAATTGTTTATGAAGATGGTGAATTAAAACTCAATAATATCATATTTAAATAATCAACACTCTCACGAGATTTTAGACACATCATACTCAAGACTAGAGGCATATAGTTACCAATGAAAATTCCCTTCTGGGATAGCTTCTGGGTATGTGTTGTACCCAGATGTTGCACATCTCTTGAAAGTCATGCTAAATAGTAGTTTTGTCAGGGGTAGCCAAGAAATAAATCCCTGGCCAAATGGGAAGATGGGAACATCTGTGCAGGGAAAGTATTTGAGCATATTGGTTGAAGGAAATTGAGAGCATAAAATCAATTTGGAGGGTTATTTTTCTACATCGTTTCCGGCTTTTAATTTCTTAATTTGCATGCGGTATTGTAGTGCATTGCCCGATAGGGAAATTAGGAAGAAAACGAGGTGCCAAATAATGCCTCCTTCATCCTAGGTGAGGGTACCTTCCTGAGTTTTCTCAAATACCGCTTCTCCAGAGAAGCCCTCTTTGACCTTCGCTCCCTCTCAATTAGGCTGGGGGCTCTATGGCATCTCCCAGTTGCTCACTCTGCACCCTCTGAGTGCACATCACACTTCTAATTAAATAACGAACTGATTGTTAGTTTAGTGCTTGCTTGTTTTCTGTTAAGAACTGTGTCCACCTTAGTCGCTGCTTACCAGGGACTCCTAGCTCAGGATCTGGTACACAATGGGTGGTCTGTTAATATTTCTGAATTCATTTATTCCCCCTGCCCGTCTTTGTCTGAACTTTCTCAATGGGTTGCTATTGTTTGCAAATGTGAAATGTGAGTAGAAGACGAAGCGCTAAATGAAACCCAAGTCTCCACAAAGCTCAGCCCAGAGTTCTTTCCAAGGCTTTACTTGCAAAAGGGTCCATTCTGCAGGTAACACGAAAGGGCTTCCATTTCAGCTTTGGGTACTTGGATGATTAGATCTGCTCCCTCTTCTCAGCCTTGGGGTAAAATGTAACACTACTCCTTTCCTCACCTCCATTCTAGTTTCATTTTTAGGTTGCTAATTTGACCTTTAGGTTTTTTTGAAGGCACTGAATGCAAACAGAAAGTAGGTATTTTCCCCAAGTGTTATTACCAAGGTGAGACCACATCATTTCTTAGATTCTCTGTACATAGGAACCTGTCAACAGTTCAAGATCCCTATTCCTTACACAGATGCCTGAGTGTGATCCATTCTCATTCCTGGGCTAATCCTTTTTTTAAAAGTTAGGTTCTTGTGTTTATTCAGAAGAAAGTGATGTGCTCTATGCTTTGTCCAATACACTTGTGGGCTCTGCAAACACCAGACTTTTGAATATAAAATTTAGTAATTACTACCCCAAAGCGTGTCTGTGTCTTGTTTAGAATTTAACACATGCACCCTAATTTCCTTCTCTCGCCAAGCCGCAGTATACAGGCAGAACTTGCAAGCCCATGATCAGGGCCATTCTAAAGCAACGGCCTATAGCGGGAGGGAGACTGCAATAGAAATTAAGTCCTCCACCCGCAGGAAAGACAAGGTTTCCAGGGTTATACAAGCCCAACAAAAGAGTGAAGCACTTTACAAGCGTAACTTTTTAAAGCATTGATTACACTTTTATGCTGAATATGCTGCAATGTATTTTAATATATGTTACTTTTTTACCTTCATTTCTAAGAACAGCGGCTACTCCTAGTACTCTTATGATGTCAGCATAAAATGTTGCATCACCTCCTCCAGGAAGCCTTCCTCTATGCTCACCAGAACTGTGTCCTTTACTGTGATCCTACAACAGCCCCAGAAAGCCCTCTGGAGCACTCAACCGCAGAACTCCTTCTGCCTGTCTGGAACTAGATTGTGAGTCACAGAGGGCAAGGACCACCTTTTTTTTATTGCTCAAGCACCTGCCTTTTAAGTGAAGACTTTCTCAACACCTTCCCAGGCACCCCCACCCTAGATTGAAATCCTATAGTCACGGGGCCCACTGGCTTTACTATAACCATCTATTTGTTAGTCTGTGTCCTGTGGTGCTCTGGTAATGTTTAAGAACTGATTAACTTTTCCAAAAGGAAAAATACATCCCTAGTTTGTAACAGTTGCCTATTTAAATGGGGCAACCACAGCTAACTTTAAGCTACTGACATGAAGTCATACAACAAGTTGGAAATTAATACCCGAGAAGCACAACATTATACGGTGTAGAATTTCCATCATGTTGTTCCAATACATGTAAATTACTTCAGACACAAATAATAATAAAGGACAGTAAAATAATTAGGCAGTGATAAATGTTCAGTATTTATGAACTTTGTTTTAAATATGTTTCATCTAATAGTACATTTACATGGTCATCCCTGAATAGCCACAAGGGATTTACTTCAAGACCTTCCACAGATACCAAAATCTGAGGAAGTTCAAGTGCCTTATATAAAATGGTGTGGTATTTGTATATAACCAAAGCATATCTTCCCACATACTTTAAATCATCTCTAGATTACTTTTTGTGTTTGTTTTTGCACTACTAGGAATGGAACCCAGGACTTCCACACGCTAAGCAAGTGTTTCACCAAGCTACACTTCCAGCCCCTAGATGACTTATACTACCTAATGCAACGTAAATGTTACATGACTAGCTCCTCTAGTGTATTTTTAAGGGAAAATGACAAGAAGAAAATGTTTGTACTTATGCAGTGCAGATGCAATTTTTTCAAATAGGTCGGATTCATGATTGAATCCACAGACACAGAAGACTGGCCGTATAATTTAATTTTTAAAACTTGGGTGTTGAACAGCTGCTCTGCATGATTTCAAAACATCTGTCAACTCTCATGAGCTGATAGGAGTTAGCTCAGCACATCACTGTCTCCCTGACTAGGACTGTGACTGGGGCTGTCCGGCCCCTCACGGTACATCCAGCACCTAGCACAGAGGAGTACTCACTAATGTTCACTGGAGACAGCCAGACATATCCATCTTTTTGTCCTCACTTTAAAAAGAGTTAAACAAGAGCTCAGTCTGCTATTGAACCACAAAAGCCACTTGGAAAATGTTAGAGGAAGCCATGCCAACCTCAGCTAGAACAAGGTCAGATCTCCACGTAGCACTTCACTACCAACTTCCTCAGTGAGATACTACTGTGCCACTTCCTGCTGAGAATGGAGTGAGGCCTTGCTGTTATCCTCCCCCTGAGGAGCCATCACCAGCCTGATTCCTAAAAAAGCTAACAAGACAGCATAGGGCTGATCCTAATGCACACTTTACACCACACCGCATACAGCAAAAGAGAGCTCTTGTCTTTCCAAGCCTCAGACACTGACCCAATTATTCCAAAACCCACTAGAGTTCACTAAATTCCAGCCCAATAAGAGAATTTTCACTATGTCTAGCCCAATAAGAAAAATGTTTCCCCAAGATTTCTTTTTTTTTCTTTTCTTTTCTTTCCCACAAATGGGGGCTGAACCCAGGACCTTTGCACTGAACTACATCCCCAACCCTTTTTTAAATTTTGAGACACTGTCTCACTCAGTCACTAAGTTGCCCAGGTTTTGCTCAAACTTGCTGTCCTCTTGCCTCATCCTCCAAGAGTACTTGGATTATAGGAGTGCACCACCAGCACCACCAAGGTTTCTTGTCAGGGCTTTGACTACCCCAGAACACCAAAGCAGCCACCAGAGGAAAGACCTACAGGAAAAGTCACTCTGTGCTTGAGACCAAATCCCAACTGTCTTAATCCTACCTTTCAGTTACGAGTGGAATTCTCCAGAAGTAAACTTTTCATAATCATAGCGAGGGCTAACATGCAATGAGTGCTTCCTACCTCTGTGATGAACACCATGTGAGGCTATCCTTCTAGACTTACTAATGAGGCTTCACATGGAGTCCTCAGCTTCATTAAGATTGTAAGTTTGCTGGAGCTGTTGCCAATCAATAAGACCAGACTGTAGATTGGGAGCAAACGGTTCTGCTTCATAAAGCATCCAAAAAAAAAAAAAAAAACCTGGGCTCTCTAAGAAATCATAGTTGGGGGTAAGTTTCCCCTCAGTACTATTTTCTTTTTGTCCAATATGGTGTCATTTGAACTGGCAGAAGATGTGCCTTCCTTAATGAATGTGCTTAGGTCACCTTGAAGCATGGCAGGAGGAGCTTCCCCAGGCTCAGCTTTGTCCATCTCTGACATCCGTTCAGGTAGTTGAAATCCGTTGACTTCTCAGGGTAGTAGCTGACACTACCCACAGTCTCTTACAGATCTTCAATAGGTTGACATTTCAAATCATTTGAATAAATCAGAGTGACAGAGGTGCCTTAAGTTGCTGAGTTGGGGAGATGATTATAGAGAGTGTAAAAGACATTCTCATTTTCTTGCTGATAAGCAAAATAAGTAAACTTTGTAAAGGAAGTGGGATGCTTCGTGGGAGGAACCTTTTCAGAGAGAGGGTTGAAGTGCTACCGCTGTCTTGGCCAGTGATAACCTGGTGAGGAAATCTTTCAAAACTATCCATAATGTGTACCGTGCCCCTGAACCCAAATTGTGAAATCCACACTCTCCCTGAGAACCAGACAATTCTGATTTGGTAAACCCTGACCCTAGAATACAAGCTGTCCATGTCCCTCAAGTACATTTGATTTCCTTTACGGAAAACTTGAACCTTGGTCCTCCATGCCTGTTGACCCTGATCTTGTCCTGCAAAAGACCACTGGTAGAAGCACACACTTAGGTGCTCTTCTATTTATGGGCATAAACATCCTAAAGAAGCTTTCAAGGTGCTTTGTAAGTGGGATGGGGAGTAGGGGTGGGAAACAAATAAACAAACAAAAACCCTAAACTAGCCTGAAATTTAGGTCAGAAGTTGGAAAATACAGTTGTGAGGCCTAATTCAGGAAGGAAGAACGTTTTCATGCTAATCAACTACTAATTATAAAGTAGATGATAGCAGGCATTATGAGGAACTAAAAAGGAGGGGGTGGGGGTAGTGCTACTTCATAATTTAGTCACCCTTGATTGGAAAGTGGGTGTTATGAGATTTGGCACCAAACCCCAGCGAGTCACTCTGTAGTATGAGTTTCTCTCACTTTGGGCTTTCAGTTTGGACACAGAGAGAACAAATCAAAAATTAAACTCAGAAGGGTTAATTTTAAAAGACCAAATTGCAAGGAAGAATGAGTTCTAGGCTCCTTCCACAGTAGAAGTAGAATAATGAGAGCAAACCCATAAAGCCTGAGGAGAAGAAAATCTATGGAGATAATGGTGCCTGAACAATGCCCTTGGAGTAGCCTCTAAGAGCGTGAGCTAAAGAAGAAAGAGGGAAAGGCACTAATAGCACACTAAGACCAGGTCATAACTGCCTGGATCAAGTCATGGAAAGTATGTTCGGGGCCTAGAAAGAGACCTAAGGCAGTGGTCTCAACCCTGCCAATGTATTACACTCACCTAGAGAGCTTTGAAGAATACTGATGTTTGAACTACTCTCCAAACAAATTAAATCAGAATCTCTGAGGCCGAGGCCCAGGAATCAGTAGTTTCATTCATTTATTGAATTTCATTAAGGAACTTTATTTACTTATAGATAGTAGTATTTTTTTAAAGTCCCTAAGTGATTCCACTGTGTGGACAAGGTCAAGAGCCATGAATTAAACAGCAATACAGTATATTTGAGAGGATAAAGTGTCCTAGTATATAGTCTTATATTTCTTCAAACCATTTTTTTTCTTACAACAGTGGTGACAAATCTATGGCATGTGTGCTGCTGTGAGTTGTTTATATCTTTGAAAATTCCAAAAGGTTCTCCATTGCTGTCTTATAGCTAGCATGCAATATGGGCAAATTAGTGGTAGTGTTTATTTTAGTTCACTCAGGCTGCTATAACAGAATACCATAGACTGAGTGGCTTAAAAACAGACATTTCTTACAGTTCTGGAGGCCAGGAAGTCCAAAGTCAACATGGCAGCAGGGTCAGTGTCTGGTGAGGTCTCACTTCCTAGTTCACAAACAGCCATATTTTCCCTGTATCTTCCTTCCCCCAGAAAAAAGACCAAAGGTGATCTCTGGGGACTCTTTCACAAGGGCACTGATTCTATTCATGGGGGCTGCATTCTCACAATGTTATTGCTTTTCATCGGCCTCACATCCTAATATATCAACTTGAAGATTATGTCTCAACGTATGGATTTAGGGAGACAGACAGTCAATTTATAGCTGTGTCAGTATATCATTGAGGTATATGCAGAAAGAACACCTAATCAAGGGGACAAGTCTGGGACCAGACATTGTGCAAGCTAGTAATCTGCCTAAGCTGATGCTCTTCTCAGAGAGATGGACTCCTGAGACCTCATGGGCTTCACAATTGGTGTTGTTGGCTCATCAGTTGCTACTAGGTGATCATGACAGAGTTAAGGTATTAGAAGCAGGCAGTCAGATAGAGACTGGTCAGAGCAGGTGGTGTACGTGTGGGATTCAAGGTTGAGATGAGGTGGAGAAGCATACAACATGGCAGTCCAAGAGATGGAATGGAGCACATGCATAGGCCCAGGGAAGGAGATTTCTTCAATCTGCTGTACACTAGGGTTCTTTATTTAAGTGTAGGTAATGCTTCTTTATCTGGCAGCTCTGGAGTTTTAGGAGAAAGTCTATGAAGCCATCTACTTCATATTAGGCCCTAGTTTGTTTCATATACTGGCCTGCTAAACCAGGGTCTGCCTGTTAAGATATCACACAACAAAATCATCCAACAACTTTTTGTATAGTGCATAATAAATTTAGATAATGGTCAGAAATGAATAAATCAGCTAACTTGGAAGGTGTCTCAGTCTTCTAAGGAAGAAAGATAATACTATAGAGCTGAGGGAGTACACAGGATGAAAAGGAAGTGATAAGAGAAGAGTTCCTAGAGGTGATGAACTAGCAGGAACGAGTAGGAACTCCCTCTGTGAGGAGGGCTGAAGAGGGCATCCCAGACAGAGGAGATGGGGAAGGAAGACATACTTCTGTTGGACACATGTGCTGAGCAGTGTGGCTGCTCATCACGTGGGTGTATGTCAAGTGTGAGGCAGGGAAGGGCATGAGATGCACGTGAAGAGATAGGCAGGAACCAGTGATAGCGACCCTGTGGACCATGTTAGGGAGCTTGCTTTAACTTTATTATATAGGCCAATGGTGGTGAACTTATGGTATGTGTGCTGCAGTGGGCTGTTTGTACCACTGAAAGCTCTAAAAGGTCCACCATCACTTCTAGAGGCAATACAGAACCACTAGGAGCAGTGTCTCTGGTTTTGGCTACATATTGTAATCACTTGAAGAGCTTTCACAATACTGATGGTTGAATACAACCTCTAGATATTTTGGTTTAAGTGGTTTGGGGTACAGCCTGGACATGATGATATTTGAAATATGTTCACATCAGCCAGGGTTGAGAGCCACTCCATTAAAGGGTTTCCAACTGGGCCATGACACTGTCATATGCCTGTTTTAGAAAGCTCATTCTGAACAACCAGAGTAAGAACAAGTTCAGAGGCTATTGCAACAGTCCAGGTGAGAAATGATGTAGAACTAAGAGAAGCAGTGGTATGATTGAAAAGCAAGGGATGTTTGTGTGTTTTGCTTTGGGTTTCTTTGTTCTTGTTTTTTGTCTGGATTTTTTAGACAGGGTGTTGTTGTGTAGTTTAGGCTGAACTTGAACTCACTACATAGCCCAGGCTGGCCTCGAACTTGTGGTGATCCTCCTGCCTCAGCCTCCCGAGTGCTAGGATCACAGGCGTGTGCCACCAACGGGTGGTTTTGAGAGATGTTATTATATTAAGCTGGCAAGACTTGGGTGATTCATTAACTGTGTTATCCTGAGGGAGGGGGAAGAATCAAGAATAACTCCCAAAGAAATTTGAATCATCACACTTCGTTGGTGGACTTATACAATGATGCATTAAGTTTAGAAAATAATTTACCAGTTCCTCAAAATGTCAAGCACAGAGTAGTCACCAAGTGGCCTAGTAATTTCAATCTTTAGTATATGCTCAAGGGGGCTGAAAACACATGTCAATACAAAAATTTATATGTAGATGTTCACAGCAGCAGTATTCATAATAGCAAAAATTAAAAACTACCCAAATGTTTATGAAATGGTAGGTGGCTAAACAAAATGTAGCATATCTATACAATGGAACTTTTCAGTCATAAGGGCAGGAAGGACAAACACATGTAGCAGCAAGGATAAACCTTCCAAACACTACAGCTAAGTGGAAGAAATGAGTCAGAAAATACCATATACTGGCCAGGCAGGTGGTGCATGCCTATAATCCCAGCACTTGGGAGGCTGATGCAGGAGGATCATTGTGAGTCCGAGACCAGCCTGGGCTACAAAATGAGCTCAAGGCCAGCCTGAACTGCATAGTGAGATCCTGTCTCTCAAAGACAAAAGAAAGAAAGAAAGAAAATACCATGTAGCATATGATTGCATATATATGAAATACCCAGAATAGGCAAATCCAGCAAGACAGAATGCACATTAGTTATTTCTAATAACTAATTGTGGAGGAAATGGAGAGTGACTGCTAATAAAAAGGATTTTGGGGGAAAGGGATGATTAAATGTGCTAAAACTGGATGATGGGGCCTTATGAGAAACTTTGTGAATTTCCTAAGGAACTCTAAATTAAACACTTAAAATGCGTGAATATTGCCGGGAGTGGTGCCACACTCCTGTAATCCCAACACACGGGAGGCTGAGGCAGGAGGATTGTTGCAAGTTCAAGATCACTCTGGGCTACAAAGTGAGCTGAAGTCCCAGTCTGAACTGCATATCAAGACCTTGTCCCAAAAAAAAAAGGTGAATATTATGGTATGTAAATTATGTTTCAATTTTAAAAAAGAATGCCTTCCATGTTCTTACCTTGGCTGACTGGGTTACTGATGTCATCATCAGATGATGGAGAGAGCACAGGCGGAGTGCCACGTTGGGCATGGCTGGAGGTGGAGGGACTTCGGGGTGCTAGTGTCCAGCAGGCAGGTGGATGATGAGTCTGGAGCTTGAGGAAAGGCCTTGGCAGGTGACAGAGCTTTCAGAATCATCAATTTGGAACTAGACGACCATCACTGGTATGGGAAACGTTGCAATTCCTAGGGAAAAGGGCCTAGTGTGTGAGGGCAGGAGAGCAAAGTAAGATCTCTAGGGATGACAACATCATTGGGGGGGGACACAGAAAGAAGAGCTCACAAAGGAGCCAAAATGGCAGCTGTCAGAGAGATTGCAGGAGAAGCAGCAGTATGGAACGAAGGGATTATGAGGGGATCCCGGCGCACTGAGACAGTGAGAAGATCCAATTTAAATATTATTATATAACAAAACCTCTGTCCAAATTCCCAATACCAGCTCATACTGGCCTTGTTTTGCAGATACGGCTAAGATGAATTTCTTCAGTGATAAATCCTCTAGAGTAGACTTGTCCAAGTTGTAGTCCCTCTGATAGTTCCCTTCTCTGCCCATCCCCAACTCTACAAAGGCAAGGATCACCTTTCCTCTACTCTCTGGAAGCCCACCCCTTCTGTGATAGTCTTGGAGATAAGAAGAAGGGGTTTGTCCCTGGAGAACTGAGAAACGAGCTCTCAGAGTGGACTCTGCATAGAGCCTGTTCATCATGCAAGAATAAATGTACATACACCAACTTAACACATAATGTAAGCATTATGTACTACACATATGTACTGATAAACTAAAATTAAAAAGGAGTAATCCTTCAGGTGTGACTGCAGCAGCACTTCTCACTTTCCTTGAGTTTCCAATGCACTCGCCTGCCCTCAAATGCTATGCCTCATGTTTTGATAGTAACAATAAAGCTAATATTCATTAGGTGTTTATCATATGACTGATATAAACATTTACTCCTCAAAATAACCTTACAAGTTAAGTACTATTATTCTTGCCATTTAAAAGATGGGAAAACTGAGGCACAGAGAGGTGAAGTAATTTGCCTGATGCTAGAGAGGGGTAGAACCAGGATTTGGGTCCAGGCAGCCTGACTCGTAAAGTACTTGACCTTAACTGTCGCCTTACTAATCTCTCAGTGTGGTGCCGTGTGGAGGGAGGGAATTCCACAGGGAAGTAAGCCCAAGCCTCTGTAACCTAGCACTTAGCATGTTACATTAGGCAGTTCATCCTGCTTCTCTGAGCCTCAGTTTCCTAATCTCTGAAATGAGCCTATTAATATCTACCCTGCAAACCTCACAGATTTCCTGTGATACAGTGAGATGAGATATGCACCAAGCAGATGGCTAAAAGGAGAAATTTCTGCGTTTGTATTCCAGAAACTGTGCGTGGCAATTGACACACAGGAATAAGTACAGGTGCCCCCTCTATATCAGTCAGTTCTACACCCTCAAATTCAACTAACTGTAAATGGAAAATTTTCAAAAAGTTGAATCTGTAACAGCACACATAAAGGTTGTTTTCTTTGGTATTGTTCCCTAAACAACATAGTGTAACAACTGTTTACACCGCATTTACATTGTCTTAGCTATTATAAATAATTCAGAGGTGCGGTGAAGCACAGGACTACATGGCGTATATGTTCTATGCAAGTATTGTACCATTTTATATAAGGGATTTTGGTACCCTAGAGAAGTCTTAGAACCAGTCCCGTGTGGATACCAAGAGACAGCTGTCGCTACTGTAGATTGAGGGATTTTTTTCCACCTTCCTTTGGACACTTACTGCCCTTTCTTGTAACTCTGTTTGAGACTTTCTCTTCCCCACTAGCCTGAGCTAGGATGAGGACCAGCACTTGCCATCTCTGTGCCCGTAGCACCTAGCTTATAACCTGGCACCAAGTGGGGACTCAATAAATCCTACTGCCTTGCAGTACTGGTAGCGAAAGCCACAGTAGTAGGAGAAGCCCCAGCTGCAGCTACTTGGAAGGCAATTAGTTACAGCAACAGCCTGTGGCCAGCAGAGAGCAGCAGAGACTCCCGAAGCCTAAACCTGTCTCTAGGCCCGATCCTGTGCAGGGGCCACACCTCCTTCTCTAAACTTTGCACAGCCTGTCCTTTCTCTACAGGTGAGATCACATTTGGTTTAACCAAAACATGCTTCCTCAACACCTATGCAGTTTGCAAATTTCAGACTGAAACTAGGGCAACAGGCGCTGTTTGAGTCACCAAGAGCATCCCCACTGTTAACTAAACCACGGCATCCATGAAGTCTGAAACTCCCCAGGGAAGGACAGCATGAAGCATGGCTACCACTTCCTGCATACGGCATTCAACAAAATTGCTTATTGAAGTTTGAGAGGATTTTTTTTTTGGCTTTAAAAGATTGAAAATTGGTGTGATTTTTTTTCCTTAAGTGTTTACAAAGGTCCCCTAAAGAAAGATGTCCAATTATATATTATTTTGATTTTCTAAAGAGCCAAATGAGAGCTCCATATCTCAGATTAGGAGTCATTAAAGTAGTTGAATGGATGGTAATTATTTTGGTGACTAATACAGAAAAGGTCCATCATACTGATGAAGTGGCCTGTTTGCTTCTACTAACTGATGGGCCAACCTTATTATTTTTTCTATTTTACACCAGAATGCAGCTGGAACTAATGGCCTTTCAAAAAAAGGCAAAAGCTTTTCCATTTGTTTACCTTATTCTTTGGCTCTTATAGGTAGGTTCCCACTTTAGCATCCCTTAATTAATCCGCAGAAGCTGAGGCTAGGGGTTAAGAGCATGGGCTTTGGAGTCAGACAAAACCAGGCTTGAATCCTCACTACAACTTACTGAATGCGCGGACTGGGCCACTTACCAAACCACTCCATGCTTTAATTCCCTTCTCTGTAAAGTAGCACAGCGATTCTTGCTTCAAAGGGTTATTGTGAAGATTTGATGAGATGATGCATTTAGCCCGGACCCTCATCCATGGGGAGTGCTCAGTAAATTGTAGTTTTTATTACTCAAACATCGGAAAAATTCTAAACACACACACAATTGCGACTTCACTTTGATGATGGTTAATGCTAATGGTAAGATGCTCAAAATAAATCCTGACAAGGAAACGAGTCTCCGAGAGATAATTGCACAAAGTCAAAGGGAAAGTACTAGAGATGCACTTTACACTTTCATCTGTTTAAAGTCCAAGGCCATACACTGACCACAGCAAAACAAAGTCCTCCCCCACTGTCAGCTTTGTTCTGAAGGAGAAATCTACTCTTCCCTGCAGCCTCAGGTCTGTCTCAGAGCCCTGCTCTCGGGAATATCTTGCACCTCCCCCAAGGTCCATTCCTGCAACCACTGCTGACGAGGCTAGCTCCCAGGGAGCTGAGCTACTTGTTTACAGTCACACAGGAGGTTGATGAACAAGGAGATCTGGAGAAAGAGCACTACAAAAGTTTGAGGCTCCTCAGCCTCAAACTTTTAATGTCTAAATGTTGAGCAGAATTTCTATTTCACACGTGAAACCATTCACAAATATGCACTGAATGTAACAAGCATTGTTAATTCCCTACCACTCTGTTTGTAACTCTGTACTGTCTGTACTGATCCTTTGCTATTTTGTAAAATGTTGTCTGTCTGTTAGTATTTTTCACCTTTTATTTTTAAAATAATAATAAAAAAAATATATGCACTGAAGCTCAGAGAAGAGCCAGCTCACAGTCTGGGGGGAAACAGAGAAGGAAATTTTCACAGATTTTTAATTTTTATTGGTGTGTGTTTGTAGTGCCTAATAATTGCATTCCTCCTGGGGAGTTGGTGCACTTACATAACACATCTTAATTCTTCTCATCCTCTTCCCCTCATCTTCCTTCCCCTTCCCCCATCTTTTGTCCCCTTCCATTTTGTAGAAGAGCTATTTGCTATTATCTATCTTTTTATTTTGCTCTTCGATTATTCATGCTTTGACTTTCTTACGTAAGAGAATTAGGCATGCAACATTTAAGCTTGTGTGTCTAACTTATTACACATAACATTATGGCTTCAAGGGGCATTTGTTTTCTTAAAAAAAGACTCAAGTTTGTCTTTCTTTATAGCATTGTGTACAAATGCAATGCTTTCTTTACCCATTTCTCTGAGACAAGGAATGTTAAACTGGGATGATCATGATGTAAGTGGTACTAGAAGCTGGTGTCAGGGTTGTAGAGTCCAGGGAACTTGGAGACCTCAGAGGAGGGCATCTAATCCAGCCTTAGGGGAGGAAGGTATGGTCCAAGAAGGATCTGTAAAGTTCATGCGTGGTTTCTGTTAACCAAGCATAATATCAACTTGTTGGCAGCATCGTGTTATCCTTTACTCATTTATTGAACAAAAACTTATCGAATTGGGCTGCTAAACTAGTTATGGTTTTTAAAAAACACATGGTGCAGACATGGGCATTTCTTTACTAAAAACTGGCCCTTCTCTTTAGGAAGTGGGTGGCCATAATTCTCCTCAGTTTGTTAAGAATTATCAACTCTGTCAGCTTCAGGTAACAGGTAACAATAAGGCCAAAGTATCCACTGGTTGGATTTCTGCCCAGTTAAATCATCCATTGAGCATTTGTTGTTTTTGTGTCGCAAACTGTGTTGGTTCACTGACAGACAATGATCACGAATTTCTGGAACTTCCTACATAATTTCATGTGATGGGATTAGCTAATGTAATTGTGAAGGCTGACTATTTTTCAGCCTTTGAGGATGAAATCGAATTCACATATGGCAGACGTGTTAACACTGAGGCTTGCCCTACCTGCCATGGTGCAGAATACTTAGGATCTGCTAAATTGGTTTTTATGGATATTTGAGTCATTTGTAGCTGTGATTTTGCATAAATAATAAGGAAAGGTTCAAAAGCTGTGCCCACTAGTTATTCCAGAATGTTCCATCATGGTACCACTTGAGTATAGCTTCCTATAAGTCCTTCACTGGCTTAGGTAAGCATTGCTACTTCTTTCTATGTCCTCTGTTTATTTGTTCTTGTGTTCATGTTTTGCCATGTCTCCTGGAACTTCTAACCCTGCATCTTCTCCTAAAGCTTTGTATCTATAGTAGAAACCTGGGATTGTGGGCTGGGGATTTAGCTCAGCTGCAAAAAGCGCCTTTCTGGCAAGCGCAAGGTCGTGAGTTCGGTTTCCGGTACCGGAGAAAAACCAAAAAAAGAAAAAATAAATAAATAAAAAATAAACCTGGGATTGTGAATCTTCAAGATAATAAAGCAATCATGATTCTTATTTTTCCAGTGAAATATAACAGTGCTCTTTTTTAGGGCCTGGGGAGGCATTTGGGAAAAATGAACAATATTTAGCTCAAACTGTGACTATGATTTTGAATCTCTGCTTTAGGTAGAGATTGGCCGTCCTGCTTGGTCAGTTATGTAGAAACTGCTCAGAGGAGTTTCTCCAAGTCCTCTGGGAATTTAGCCTTCTGCTGATGAATTTAATAGGCCATAGGGATTTGTTCCTCTACCAAGGGAGAACTCTGCAAAGCTTATCCACACTGAAAGGTGTGTTAGTCAGCTCTCTGTCACTGTAACAAAATACCTGACATGAACAACTTAAAAGAAAGGTAAACTAGAGGCTTTTGTAGGTAAATGGATGCAACTAGAGACCATACTCATTAGTGAAATAAATCAGATTCACATGTGTAAACATTGTATTTCCTCTATAGTATAAGAACCTGAAAGAGTAAACAAAATCTGAAAGTTACAATAGATATTGTGAAAGGGAGAAAAAACTGCTCAAATAGGAAGGAGCAACTGGGATGAAGGAGTGGAGAGGAAAAAGAAAGAAGGAAGAGGGATATATATATATACACATATGTATATATACATACACATGCAGCATAGCTAGGATAATTATACTATTACTATCTGTTGGTTTATTAAAGGAACTGTTAATGTGCAATTGTTTGATCAATCTTGCATGCCTATATCTGGTTATATGTGTAACCATTTTGAAGATGACATTGTTTAGTATAACAACCATTGTCAATATCCTATCATTATGTTTTGAAATTCTGTATCATTTTTATTGCTCTCTATGTTATTTTGTTTATGTATTTGTTTTTGTTATGTTGGTTTTTTTTAAATGAAAAACAGAATTTATATGTATATATCAGGATAACTGGAATAGGTGTATTGCTGATGTCTGTAGTTTATTGAGAAGAATAGTCAATGCTTAAAATTTTCTTTTTTCTTGAAAAATTTTACACACTTGAATTTGGTAATTAGAATGACTGATCTGAAAAAAATATTCAGTATAAGGGCTATTGTTGAACTCCTACCATTTTGTATGGTGAAGCTGTTCCAATGTTTTTAAAATTATTTTATTTTTCTTTTTACTTGTACTGTCTTTGGTTGTTTGATCAGTCTTACATTCTTATGTCTAATGGACTGAGCAACTTCATGGAAGATAACAGTATGTAATTTAGCAACCATTGTAAATTTCTATCATTTTATCTTGAGGTCATGTATCATTTTTGTTCTTTTTGTGTTGTTTTGATTTTGTCCTCATTGTTGTTTTGTCAGTTTTTAATATTTAAAATTAAAAAAAAGAGGAAAGGTTTATTTTGGCTCAAAGTTTCAGAGGTTTCAGTACAGTCAGTTGGCTGCATTTTTTCTGGGCCTGGGTCAGGGCAAAGCATCATGGCAGGAAGGATGTTGTGGAGCAAAGCTGCTCACCTTGAAGGGAAAGAGGGGCAGGAAGGGGCTGGGAGTTCCAATATCCCCTTCCAAGCCTCACCCCCAATGCCGTAATTTTCTTCTACCACGTCCCACTTTGAAAATTTTCCACCATCTCCCAAGGTGCCTCAGTCTGGCAACCAAACCTTGAACACATGGAACTTTGTGGGACTTTCCAGACCCTCACTATAGAAGAAGGCTTTAGTGAACACTTTGTCCAGAATGGCTGCACTAAAATCCCAACTTTTAGCTCTCAGCCAATGGAGCTAACACAATTTAACTGCTCCAAGCCAGTCTTGAATTCTTTCAGACAGTCTCTAGACAAGTTAAAGAATATCTTTTCAGACAGGAAGAATCTATAATTCAGTCCCCATTGACAGAGATTACCTCTCTATATTGGCCCTGTGTAGCTGACGTACAATGGAAAGAATGTTGATGCTGGAGTCTGTCCAACCTGGGCTACATGTGAGACTTCACTACTTCCTAGCTGTGTGACCTTACACAAGTGACTTAATACCTCCAAACTTCCATCCCATCCTGAGTAAAATGAAAAAAAAACAGTAGTTCTTCCTGATATCATTGTAAAGGTGTGATCGTTAATTACAGTGTCAACTTGAATAAGAAATGCCTAGCAGGTTGGTTCAGCATAGCTCTGAGTGTGTCTGGATGACTGATTTAATGAAGAGAGAAGACTCAACCTGGGTGTCGGTGCCACCAACCAATAGGGTTGTAGCCTGGATGGAATAAAAAGAGAAATAAGTCCTCACTTCTCCTGCAGAGAAATGCCAGGCTTCATCATCACCTTTAGATATCTGCCTCTATGCTTCCAGCGCAGACCTTTGTGTGTCCTGATATAGACTCCCATGAGACTCTGCAGTGAGCTCTAGGTCTTCAACCTTTGAGTCTATCCTCCAGTTCCCCAGCATGAAGAGAACCCTCTTGCACTCTCCCACACCTGACTCTGTTAGCTGCAACTGTAAGCCTACCTTGTACATCATATATATATATATATATATATATATGTGTGTGTGTGTGTGTGTGTGTGATTTTATATTAAAACTGTTCCTCTAGTGAACTCTAACTGATACAAAAAGATAATGTGATAGGGGATGGGGATTTAGCTCAGTGGCAAAGCACCTGCCTGGCAAGCGCAAGGTCATGAGTTCAGTTCCCGGTACTGGAGAAAAACCAAAAAAAAAAAAAAAAAAAAGATAATGTGATAATGCATGTAAAGTGATACATAGTGAACAGCTGTCCTGGTTTGCCTGGATCTGATGGATTTCTGGGACACAAGACATTCAATGCTAAGACTAGATCAGTCTGGAGCAAACTAGGATGACTGATCACTTTAGATGAGTGTGAGTTAGATGTTCCTCATCTTTTTTTTTAATCACCCAGGTCTACATCTGATCTACATCTCTTGCCTGTTCCAGGCAACTTGTTCCACTTGCATGAAAATCAGACTTTCAGATGTTAAAATTATAAAGTGCTATATGTGTTTCAGCTATTACTGTTACTCTTCTAATGTATATCCTTACATTCTAATAATGACAGTTTCAATAACAGAACATACAACACCATTAAAGAGAATCAGTATTCATTGACTGCTCCTTCTGGGAAAGATACTATGCTAAGCATGAGAAAAACAACAATATACTGGGGAAATGGACTAACAAAATTATAACTTCTTGCTTTGCTAAACTTTTGTTTTCAGTACTGGGAATAGAACCCAGGGCTTCATGTATACTAGGTAAGCACTTTACCTCTGAGCTACACTGCCAACCCTTTAAACTTCTTAATGAATTTTAAAATACATATGAAAAAGGCATATATCTTAAATGGCCAGCCCAATGAATTGTCAGAAAGGCTAAATACATGTGCAAGGGGCATCCAAGTGACAATATAGGAAATTATCAATACCTTCAAGGAACCAATCCCTTTGTCTTCCTTTTAGCCATGAACCGTCTCCCCCAAAACTTGCCATTTGTTTTTTTATTTTATTGTGTCCTTTTTCGTACTCTCTCTGGCTTTACCTTATGCTTTCTCTCTAGTTTGAGCTAAGAATTGAATACATTCATTTTCATTCCTTCATTTTTATTGCTGCAGATATTTAGGGCTTTGAATTTTTCTCTGCTTTAAATGTATCCTATTTAGTATGTTTAGTAATTTCATCACAAATATTTTTCAAAAAATCTGTAATTTCTGATTCTTGCCTTCAACCCAATACTTGTTTAATGGAAAGCTTTTTAAGGTTCCTTATGAAAGAGTCTTTTTTCTTTGCTTTTATTTTAAAATTTTGGTTTTACTTTATTAGAGCTTTGGCTAAAAACTAAATTTATTGTTTGTTTTTGAAATTTATATGAATAAAGTCCTCCTAATATCTCTGTAGAAACTCCAAAACATTTCTCTTTTCAGGAAAGAGAATATATTCAGAAGGTATCAAGCTCTTTTAATGTAAAACTGGAGATTTTTCTTACTATAATTTCCATAATTCTGGAAGTTGCAGAGACTAAACCAGTTAGAATTGACATACCACCATTGCAACTATATTTGGGACAAAAAACCCAGCCAAAGAGTAGGGAAATTTTGAAAATGTGCCTAAATTGTCCTTTTGAAACGTGCCTTTTCTGTCAATAACAAGCTGGGAGCAAACGAACAACAAAAAATGAGAACATGATGCTATTTTTCCAGCTGTTTTTCCAATGTGTTTCATTTTCTAATTTCATAAAGAATATAGCGAGAGTATCCCACATTAAATACTCTATTGTCAACCTTCACAACAGGACAAAATCATTACCAGAAAACTAGGTTTTTGTACCATCTAGTGGTGTGGCCAAATATAGCTGACATGTAAATGTTTTTGAAGTTAACAGTTCTTCAGAGAATCCTTAAGGGCTCGGGTCACGGGGATTGTTTCACAAATAGATTACAGGTGCAAGGAAATGGTCAGCCCCCTCATTCTTTGCTTTTGCTATGAGCTCTCTGCCTGGATCCTTCACCCCGTCATGAGTATGACAGAGTCAGGTCTGCAATCTAAAGATTCTCTGTCTGCCCCAGCTACACTTACAGTTAAAGTGAAGAAAACAACATTTTCATCATTTCACTCGTTGCTTTACTTTTTGGGCATTGTGGTAAAGGCTCTAAGAACCGTCTAACAGAATTTTTCAACTTCGAACTGCAATAGAAAACAACATAAAATTTACCATTTTTAAGTGGTGAGTTCAGTAGTGCTAAGTAAGTGCACACTGTTATACCGCATCTCTAGAAATTTTGTCTTGCAAAATCGAAACTCTAGACCCACTGAACAAGAAACCCTCATCCCGCCACAACCCCTACCACTGCCCCATCACTGATCATTCATATATGGACATTCCTATATGGTCAGTGTTTTTACCAAAAGCAGTAATTACCACAAAAATAAATAGTGTCTCTCTTTTCCCCTGCCAACTACCTAAGGAGCAAAGGAATACTTCTGAAATAGCGGTGTTCTTCTCTTTTGTCAACTAAATCTTAGAGCTACTCAGTGTTTGCATCCATTGCTGCCCACAAGAGCTGGGAGCAGAGATTTTGAGGTCCTCAAGTGCAGCATTTGGTAGTCTGCAAAAATTAAAAAGTAAGCATCTTTTAACCGCAGAGATACATCAAGGGAATTCAAGGCCCACCAGGGAAAAGTTGCAGAGATCCACGTAGGCTTACAGAGAAAACCCTTCCCTTAGAAAGGAAAGAGCTAGTTTGGAATTCTGGCTCTGCTAAACTTCAAGCTGTGTGATCCTGGGGGGAAATTACTGAACCTCCCATGGACTCAGTTTCCTTATCTGTAAGATGGGAAAACTAACATCTATATATGGTGAAGATAAGATGAAGGAAGTTCTACACTGTAACTAGTGCATAGTAGGTATTCATTTAATGTTAGTTCCTTCCCCTCTCCCATTTTGGCTATGCATACACATCTCCTTGAGCCTCAGTTTCCTCATCTGTCAGTTGTACAGGGTCACTATGAGGTTTAAATTGTGAAAAGCATATAGATGTATAAGACTAATCACATAATACACAATAATTGTCTCCTAAATTAATTTTTATTTCTACAGATATTTTAACTAATCAAGAATGAAGATAATCATTGAATACAGATAATTAGTATTTCCCAAAGAAAATGTTTAACATTTACCTGATAAACAATGATTTTTCTGGGAACATTTAAATCCGTTATTGATCAAAGAGCAAAGGGCTGGCCTGGATAATCTCTTGAGGATGTATGTGCCATCAAGGGTATATGGTTCTGTCCCAGTCTTACAAAATGAACAACACAAGAAAAGAGGATCGGTCTGGCTTACTAAAGAAGCATCAAGAGAACAGAGTGTATTGTGCTGCGTCATAATTATCATGACCATTCAGAGTCAGCACTGTTCACTTTATTAAAGAGTCTCTGCTTAAGACATATACATATTACAGTGATTTTCACATGAAAGCAATGCAGGCTTGTCAAAGTTTAAATAGCACAAAAAGTATCACAGCCACCACCAACATGACACACAGACACGTAGACACACAGACACACACACACATAGAGGCTCCTAATCACACTCTCCCAAAGAAACCCTGGCCAGTGGATTAGAGTGATCTCAATCATTTCTGATGCATGTGCAAATGCACATATAGTGCATACATGTATTATTCTGTATATGTGAATATGCATACATATATGCACACACAAGCATATAAGTGTACACGTGGGTACAAATGAACACCTTGTGTTTCAGAGGATATCACACAGACTGTCTTGTGATAGAATGTGAAAGGTCTCTGGAACTGTGCAGCTCTGTGTACAGAAATAATGCTACACGCAAAGACAGACATGCATATGCACATATACTAGCATTTCCCTTTTTAAAAAACATGTATGAAGTAATACTAAATACAGTAGATTACTTTTATTTTGTATAAATTGCCTTTTTCAGTGAATAGTATATCATACATGTCTTTCCATATCAATGCATACAAATCTACTTGATTATTTTTACCTTTTCTATAGTGTTCAATTGCTCAGATGTATCAAAATGTATTTAGCCAATTTGTCTCTAATAGAAATTCATGTCACTTTCATTTTTGCTACTATTAGTAGTACTTTAAACTATTTATACCTACTTTGATTATGTATATGGATTTTTACAATGACTTTAAAGTGCATATATGTGTATATGTGGACATAACTTTTTGTTCTTCATATGCATTTTCATGAATAAATGTAGGTCTACAGCTTCATTTCTAGTGTATATTATGAGAGAGTGGAGATAGGGAACTAATTTGTTTAATGAATGCCTTAGTATTGGTCATTTATGCTATTCTTGACTTTTCACTAGCATGAGCAATACAGTGTTGAACACCTGTATATTTAAATCTTTGTGTATTTGTCAAATTTATTTTCTTTGAATCCACTCCTAGAGGTAATGTTGTCAGGTGAAAGGGTATGCGTATTTTAAAGGATATTCACTCCACTTAAAAGGAATATCGATTTTGTCATGTGCATTCATTGAACAACGTTCCTTGATAAGATAGCCTTGGAAAGAAACACTTATACTGCACAGGCTGTTGGTTTTCAAACCTAGTGTGGTTGGCAGAATAATAGCCCCATGTTCACATCCTAAACCCCCAACCTGTAATTATGATATGTCACATGTCAAAGGAGAGCTAAGAGTGCAGATGGAATTAAGATTGCTAATCTGCTGATTTTAAAACAGGTGGGGGTAGCTGAGGTCCAATATAATCACAAGGATTCTTAAAAATAGAAGATGAAAGCAAAAGAAGAGAGTCAGAAGGAGATGTGACTACGAAGAAATGATTAAAGAGATGCCATGTTGCTGGCTTTGAGGGCAGAGATAGGGAGCCCTGAGACAAGGCACGCGGGCAGTTTCTAGGAGCTGGAAAGAATAAAAAAAGGAGTCTTCCTCAGAGCTTCCAGAAAGAATACAGCCTGTAGACACCTTGACTTTTAGCCTGATGAGACATAGGTAGGAGGACTTCTCCTATCTGGTATTATAACATAAGACATTTGTGTTGTTTTAAGCCAATAAATTTGTGGTGGTCTGTTCATAGCAGCATGGGGAAGCTGATAGACCTGGTTACCACGAGACTAATGGCAGTGGTGTGTGTGTGTGTGTGTCTTGTGCGTGTGTGTGTGTGTGTGTGTGTGTGTGTGTGTGTGTTGGGAGGCAGTTCTTATCCTCAGACACACCGATTCCGTAGTTTGGGGAAGAGCTGGGGTTGCTTATTTTCAAAAGCCCCATCCAGTGAGGATTTGAGGAACCCTGATGTAGATAACACAGGTCTGTGAAAGTAGTCATCTTCTGTTATGTAGACAGTCGCTTGCTGGCTGGGAGGATGGTCTCTGGGAAGGTGATTAAAGATGTAGCTGGGGCTCCAATCCGGCAACAGTCTCCACCTCTCAAGTGACAGTGGTGTTCAACCTCATCAATCCAAGCCTAATCTCATTTTCCACCTTGATTTTCAACCGCTCATCAACTCAAATGCTCCACTCTAGCTGGACTAGTCTAATCATTACCTGTCTATTCTGTAGGAGTTGTCTGTATCTGCTCTTAAAATTCTGCTATATGTTTGTGCCCGATGGGCTCTCCAGGAAGCAGGTACCCAGGAGTTAGGAATGTGGGAGGTGTATGGGGGCTTGCTGGGTATTACCTGTGAAAGACAAAAAGTATACAGAAGCAGGATCAAGCAGGGATAAAATCAGATCATGATGCAGATCTGACAGAACCACTTCAACAAGAGTTTTAGGACAAACACTCTAAAGCAGAGGAGTACCACATTGGGCAGAAATGCCCAGGCACTAGAATTCTTACAATGCTCGGGGACTGCCTTCGGCTCACAGTGAGCATGACAGAAAAGAATCTTAAGACATGTTAGTTGATGGAGGCCCTCAGATAACCACATTCCTTGCAGCTGAATGGAAAGTTCTGTCTTGAAGAGGGTTCTGACAGCCCCATTCCTTGGTGGCCAGGTTCTCTGGTCCTTAGTTACTTAAACCATTTTTTTCTTCTGCAAGATCCAGTAAAGTTACAGCTGATGGGACCTGTAACTGCCATATTTATTTCAAAATACAAGCTCTAGAATTAACCATAGGGATCATCTCATTTTACACATAGAGAAACTCAGAACTAAGGAGGTGGTGGGGCTGGGGTGGAGAAGTCTGATTCCCAATGACAAAGCTAGCTAGAGGCAGAACCAGGACCAGACCTCAAGTGACCTAAGACTCAGTGCAGGTTTTCAGTAGTATTAAGAAAGGGTTCCCACTTGTACAGGTCAGAGTTTTCAGCTAAAAAAATAACCATAACTGCTGTAAATAGGCTAAATTGATCCTAAGCATGCAAAATTATTAGAAGGAAGAATACAATAACCGAATTTATCTTTTGGAAGGTATTTGAAGCTTCACTTATATGATTATAAGGAAATAGTGATAACATGGGGACACTTGTGAAAATGCTATATATCCTAGTTTATTTCTATAATCACCACTAAGCTACAAAAATTCAGAGGAACATGGTATTTTAAAATCTTACCCATTAAAAGAATTGAAATAAATCACTGCATTATTACTTTGCATTTTGAAAATACAAATAGCTTACAAAATTATTTTTAATTAATTATGTTAATCTGGGAAATAATTGGGAAAAATTCACCATTTATTGTTTGCATGGGAAAAATAACATTTTAATTAACATTTTAATTTAATTTTGTGGAAAGTGGATTTCATTTTCAGTGTTAGTCAGAATATTGATTTTTAGAATGAACAGAAAAGCACTTAAACACAGGCCTCAATTATATCTGCAAATAATATTTAAATAATTTTAAAGATAGTCTTTGTTACCTAACAAAGGGAATTGTTATCTTTTTTGTTTTTTCAGAGACAGGCATCATTTAATTGTGTGAGAGTTTCCAGCCCAACTGAAGCAATTTCATTTCTTCCAGATTGTAAAGTTCAACAGCAGATGTGTTTGGAAGCAGAGGGAGAGAACCAAGGCAGCTGAGGAGGCAGAGTCGCTTGTTAATTTCTCAGAACTGTAGAAAAAGATGTGAATGAGGTTTACCGGCTCTAGCTCTATCAGAGCTTAACCTCCCACAGTTTCAAGACCTTAATCAATCCGGTGGAGGAAATGTCATCTCCTCTCAACTAGCAACTGACAAGATCATCAGCTAGAGTGTAGATGAAGCTACACACAGACAACACACAGGGGCCAAATACCCCAAGGAAATCTTGTGTCAAGGGTGGTACATATTGAGGGGAGGCAGGAGTAGGGAGGAGACTATTCCTTTATTTTAAGGATAAAATGACAAAGCAAGTCAAAGGCATGCTTTTCAACTCAGACCTTTGGAAGTAAGATAGCAAATGGAAAACAGGATGGCTATAGAAAGCCAGAACTCTGAGATTAAGTAGCAGTCGATCTAGACAGGAATCTACCTATATATGCCAGAGGAGTGCAAATCTATTAGTGATCAGAGCTCTTTTTTCCATCTTTATTAAAGTAGCAATCTTGATTACTGCTTTCAGCTTTATTCAAGCAAGAGCTTCTATGGATTTGTAAGTAAATGTTGTCTGATCACGCAAGCTACCTAAGACGCCTGCCCTATTGGAATCATTTCTCCTTTTCCCTAAATAGCATATTAAAGTTTTCCTTATGATATATGCTATCCTCTAACACAGATGAATCTTTCTAGAATGAGCCAAGATAAACACGCGCTGTATATTTACACATCATGAGTGCTAGAATCAGATTTCCAACCATCACCTAAAAAAGAACAAGGCTCCGTTAAGGTCCATGACCTTAACAGAAATCTATTGGCTAGGTCTTTTGTCCTCTTGCTAAGTCTGGGAAATGGATACAGCGCACTGGCAAAGGTGTTCTTGAGATAAGAGAATTGCTGTATTATTGCCAAAGATCACCAATCTCCTCATGCAAGATTTGTATTCTTATTTGCATAGCACATGAGAGAGAAAGTATCTAAGAAGCATCCGGGTATTAACCCTTGCCAAGTATTGTGAAGAGAGTACAGCATTGAGTGACGCCCTGGGTTTCAGTGTTGGCTCTGTTATTATGTGATTTGAGGAAGGTCATTTACCTTCTCTGAGCCTCAATATTCATATACATTAAATGAACAAGATAATACCAATCTCGGGGTAATTGGAAAGTTTAAATGAGACGGTAGATGTAAAAAAGTCACAATCCAGAATAGCACCATCTGAAAGAATTCAGTTTTATTATGATTCACTCTCTGAGCTATCAAGCAAAAGCAAGTGGGGTATGAAAGCGGCACAGCGATAGCAGGGGCTTCCAGGGTTGTTGCAGGGCAACTACGCGGCTCACTCTAGATACATGGCTGTCTGTCAGACTGGGCAGAGGAGTGAGCTTCAGAAATTGTCGTCTGATCTGGAGCAATCTTCAGTGAGGTCTCATTGCCGTATCTTGTGCCAAGTCTTGCCTTGCTCCTCCAACTTGACGGAAAATGTGACGGGTATCCAGCTGGGTGGCCCCAGTAGTTCAGTGCTGAGAAGAAAGTATTTCTCAGATGTTACTAATGCTGAAGGAACTAAAGAAAAAGTTACATTGTTTGTGAAAGCCAGGTGAGCCCCATTTGGAAGGGCGTCATACTCCACCAGGCTCCAAAAGGACACCTGTAGGTTGTCAGGTGCCCGAGTCCCCATCATGAGAGCAAGCAAAGATGGAAACTGAAGGAACTGCACTGAGGAAGTGATCTGGATACGGAATAAACTCTGCTCCAGCAATAAGCCCAACTTGGGATGGGCCACTTTGCTCAGTTTCCAATAAGTAAGTTGTCACATTTCTCAACAACTTTTTTAGAATTGAGGAACCAAAATCTCCAAGTGAACATAGTTCATCGGTCAGGTTCAGACTGAGAGTTTTCAGCTTTTTTCCGGATTTGGGATATGTAGGGAGACTGCGGCCTCAACCCATTCTTGGCAGGTCTTGCCTACTCCATTTTCATGTTGCTTTTGGTAGAGGCAAGAGTGAAGTTGGCCATAGTCCAATTAAGACTGGAAAACTTCGGACTTGTCGATACCTCGATTCAAATGAAAAAATGGGGCAGCCCCACAAAATCTCATGTGGTCAGTTTTGCCTCAAAGGATGCTGCTAGGGAGTGTTGGCGGCTATGATTTTTCAGTAAGAAGGCAGCACATGTAGTGAGCGAGTGGGATGAATGCTCTCCACTCCAGAAGAACTGTTTTAAACATTTTATATGCTGGGGATTCACTTAACAAGTTTGAAAAACCTTGGCATAGGATATAGTTGCCAAAGAAAAGAAATACACAGTTTTAGGGAGAGCATAAACTTGTTTCCGATTCAGTGTTCTTTAGTGGCAGAAATGGAAACTAGAGATGAGACCCTTGGATTCACAGTTTGAAAAAATTATGTGCAGGTTTAGAAAAAAATTCTCTTCATCACACCAAGGTTAATAAAAGAACAGGTTTTTTCTTCTCTCTGGAGACGGGCTTCCTGTAAGTCAAAATAAGCATGACAATGAAAAAGCCAGCCCTGGAGTGAAATCAGCCCAAGTTTGAGTCTTGAATTCACCATTGCCTAGCTGTGTGACCTTCGGCCATTTATCCAGTCTGTCTGATTCTTACTTCATAAGACGTAAGAATGCTTACTTCGTTCCTTACATTCATTCTTACATTCATTCCGTAAGAATGCAACTACTTCCTAAGATTCTGGTGAGAGTTGGGTTAAATGCATATAAAGCCCTTGGAAGAGTGGCTGGCACATACCTGTTCAATAAATGTTCATTATTATTTTGTTTCAAAAGGCAATGTCTCTATAGATGATAGAGTTTAATTATTATGCAGTCAAGCTGCACCTTAGCTTAGTGAGCAAGACCAAGGACTCTGAAGTCAAAGTGATTCTGACGCTCGCTTTAACTTTGGGCAGGTTAATTAACTTCTCTAAAACCTCAATTTCCCCATCCATACATGAGGGTAAATACAGAATCTGCATTGTAGGTAGCTACTAGGTTTTTGTTGCTTTCTTTCTTTTTTTTGGCATTTCGGGGGGGGGGGTCTTGTCCATGCTAGCTCTACCACTGAGCTACACCCAAGCCCACTACTAGCTGTTATTTTGCTTCACTTCTATGATTTTTGTCATTCTCCTCCTCTCTAATGTGCTTGTACGTTACCTAAACCAACCATTCCTGGGGTCACACCCTAGAATTTGCCACCACCCACAAATATGGAACCCTTACAATCTCAGTTTCAAACATCCGTCTCCCATTTCATTGGTTCAGCAGTCTTATCCCTGCATTTTTATGTAACCTCCAAGCCACTGACTTCTACTAGCCTGGTAACTTCCATCTGCATCCAGTTCCTTCCTTATGCAGCTTGGATACCATGGCCTTTTGTTAAAACTCACTTTCAAACACCCTCCATTCCTTGTCCTCATGCTTATGTGCTTATGTCCTCATGCTCATGATTACTTGCCACAACCTCACCCTTGGATGAGGCACCCATTGCCTTCTCTGCATATTATATGAACCTAATGTCACTGGTAAAAATCCCACAACACAGCTGGCTGTCCCCACTTGAAATCCATGATCTCAGATGTCAGATAAGCACTCAGAAATGCTACTTCTAGTTTTCTATTAGCAGGTTTGCGGTCCCGCTGCCCCAAAGACTTTTTCATACTTTCCTACTCTCTTCAAATGTCCCACACGCTCACTCTCAGCTGATGACCCTGCCTCCACAGCTGATTGAGAAAATAGACATCAGTAGAGGACTACACTGTAGTCACTACACAAGAGAGCCTGAAAATCTGTTTGCATCTGTCATTATCCTCTTTAATTTGCACACTTTCAATGGCAGAGCAGTTCCTCTTCTCACGAATTGTCAGTGCTTCAAACGTCCCTTCTTTCTACCTAACAGCTTCACCCATGAAGTTATTCCCATCCTCCTGCAATCTCAGTCTCTCCGACTTTATTCAAATGTTCCCACTATCATTCAACTTTGTAATATTTGCCATTTTTTAAAGTAAATCTTTCTCAAATCCCACTAGTTTTCTTAGGGATCACTTCACTTTTCTTCACTAATTTAATGTTAAAGGTCTCTAAGAATCTGCTGGAAATTACTGACTCCTTTTCCTCATCTCCCATTCACTCTTCAACTCAGCCCAATCTGGCTATCTGTGTCACATAATGAAATCTGCTCTTAAGAAGGTTACCCAACATCTTTGATGCCACATCCAGTAGAAATTTCTCTGTCCTCTTATTTCACCTCCAAGGTTGGTTGGTTTGTCTTGCAAAAAAATATCTTAAGCAGATTAATCTTTATTATAATGGCAGATATTTTCTTACTATTTCCTTTTTAAATGTCCTTGTATTGTTCACAGCATGCAGGATTTCAATAAATATGTACGGCCCTCTACGCGAGGCTTTGTTGCAAGTATTAGAAATACGACAATCCATCCCTCAAATCATAGCTTTCATGGAACTGACATTTGGGTAGTGGATCTATATGACACCCTCATCCGCTCTTCACATTAGACTGTTTAAATGCCTGAGATCAGGGCCTAGAGCGGCAATTTTTCCTTTTGATCTCCTCTTAAACACAGTTTGAGCCACACAGAATTCCCTGCCAAAAGACTTACCTGTGTTGATAGCTGACTATGTGCCAGGTGTTATTCTAAGTATTTGCATACCTCATTTCACCCAATGCTCAGAGACACCCTTTGGAGTGGTTACTATTTTATGCTTATTCTACAAAAGGCAAATGAGGCATAGAGAGGTTAAGAGATGTGACCAAGTTCCTGAGGCCAGTAAATAACAAAGCTGGGATTTGAACCTTAAACTTAAGCCATGAAGATCCTCTTCCCATTCTACCCAGACTGTCTTCATTTTAAAGCCCCTACTGCCACTTCTTTCAAACTGAGTGTACAACCCCAAGTTTTGGGCTTTGGTCGCATTTTCCTGCCTTCAGAGTCCTGGAATGGCCTTATGTGCTAGGCTGAAAACTGAACAAAACTACCTCCTTGGATAGAGCAAGCTAATCTTTGCCGATCTGTTCATCTTTCTGAGTCATCCTACTTACTTCAGTCAGTAAGTTGGGCTTAGATTTAAAAATACAGTAGAATTGTTTCTCTAGCAAAATGAGAAATAGTTCAATAAGTTTTATAAGACATGAAGTGCATGGGCTTTCTGAAACCAAGATGGAACAAATTCTATCTGTGAAAATACAAAATAATAGAAATAAAATGTCCTGTCAGCTGCTGGAGACCCTGGCTTTTACACTACAAACTCCTCAAGTTTCTTATTTGGGTACAGAACCACAATATCAAAGGCTAAACCAGATACCTAGCCAGGTATGGTGGTGCATGCCAGTAATCCCAACACTTAGGAGGCTGAGGCAGGAAGATCACCACAAGTTTGAGACCAGCCTGGGCTACATAGTGAATTTGAGCACATCCTGAACTACATAGCGAGAGCCTGTCTCAAACAAACAAACAAACAAACAAACAAACCCAGATACCTACTTTCATTTGCAAGGCTGGGACTGACAGGTCCAGGACTCGGGGAGACATACAGTTTTTTACCTGGAACAGAAAAAGAAAAGATGACTCAAAATGAAATCTCTGTGGCTGGGCTAGAATGTATCCAAAAGCACCCCCAGGGTCCCAGACTGCCTGCCCCTCAGCTTATGGAATCTGACATATCTTCTCTCCAGATGCTAAAAACCAGGAGCTTCTGTTGTTAAGGCTCCTTGGAACATGTTCTCATCTTCTAGGCAGTGATCCTGACTAAGAGATGCTGACTTCCTGCACAGACCCTGGACTAGTCACCAATGAATACAAATGATGTCATCCTTAGTCGAAGAGTGTGAAGAGCTCACAGCAGTTGAGACTTTAGTGATAGACATTTGTGAATGTGTATCATGTCAGCCGTGATGTGCCTGGGTATAGTAGATGTTCACTAAATATTTGCTGAATTGGATTTGACCGTGCATTGTTATGTTTGGAAGATAATGATTTGGGCCATCTGTGTCCTAACCAACTGTTGAAAGGGCACTGCTGTGTGTATGTACACGCATATATACAAAAACAGTTGTTCTAATCTTCCTTCTAAATCCAGTACGAGAAGATTTTTGAAAAGCAGTTACAGAGTGGGAATTTTCAGATTTCCCAAGCACGACATTTTTTATGATTTACTGTCTACAAACACTGCAAATCAAATTCTGGAATTGGGTATTTTAGTGGGAAATTTGTTTTCAACATTAGGATGGAATACAATGCAGGACTTAGGCGTGCTGTATTGAACGGGTCCTTTTTGCTTCGTTCACAGTAAAGACAGCTTCCAGTAATTTCTTTCAGACCTGGGGCCACAGATACATGTAGAATAGGGAGTTCCAATTGAAAGTTTATCCATAGTACAGAGTACTATAGAGGGTACAGACTTGTCTCTATGAAACAATTATATTTATAGCAAATATTTCACACATAAGGTACGTCTTACAGCACAGTGGATTGCTTTTTGGTGAAAGTATAATTCAAGCCAATTCTTCCCCATCCTCTTACAAAGGGTGTTTGTCTGTTTTCTGATGGGTATTTTACACTGAGTAGGCTCTGACTAAATATTTGTTGGGTGAGGATGTGAATGAAAGAATGAGCGAGCCATAAGGGTATTTTTAGTTTAGGGGAAGAGGTAGCCATCAGAGCACAGTAACCCTAAGGAAACCAAGCAGGAGGGACCAGTGCGCAGGCAGCCAGCCACTGTTACATCTCCAGGCAGTGATGGGGCTGTCTCTCCAGTCTCTATGAATTTTAATGTGTGGAGCAGATGGTTGGTATAGTTTGCCCTTGTTTTTGCCCAGGAGCCTGGCATCATTGCAAGTTGTCAACCTGTTTAGAGAATAGAGTTTGAGCCTGTAGGTAATTCATAGGCCTCTGTTTTGCAAATAGATTATTTAGTGACTCCCAGGGAGGTAAATGTGAGACTCTATGATTTTAGGCAGTCAGATGTCATTTTTTCTAGGGAGAGGCCAAGTCTAAAGACTCAGTGCATATCTCAAGCCAAGCCCCTCTGGCTGCCTATCTATGTAACCGTTTAGTTACTAAACTATGAATGTCAGTGAAGCCTAGGGAAGACGTATAGATATTTATGCAAAACATTCCATCCCTCAGCAGCAGCAGCCCCTAGTCCAGAGCGGAAGCAATTAGTCTTAGCACCCCATCTCATGCCAACTCACTCAACCACGGCCAATCAGAGGCAGTCTTCCAAGTATCTGTAAGCGTTTCCTTACAGTGGACTGAGCTGGGAGGCAGGTTGAAGAACAGTCCCGTGCTTCCGGCGATCTGGACAGGGTTGTAATCTTCCCTCACGGCAGGTTCCTGAGGACAAGTTAGGCATCTGTCCTGCTGGAGGTAACTTAGGAAGGGATCACATTTCCTAGCTTGGTGAGGCCCTGGAACCAGGTGCCCACCGGGAAATACTTGAGCATAGCCAGGCTCTGGGGTGCTGGGGCTTGCCAGGGAGGGGAAATGCCACAGCTCCCTGGGATGAGCAGAGGGTGTCTCCGACAGGGCCAGGGGGTAGTGATCCACGGCCATGGGATCACACACACTCAATCTGCTGGTGGTGGCAGGAGTTGCAAGGGATGCTTCTGGCAGTGGCTTTGTCCAGGGAGAAGAGAAATGCCAATGATTTGGAGGCATGTCACCATCTGGGAAGGAAAGATTTAAAAGACGTGTTAAGTGTTCACTTATCATTTTGAAAATAGAAATAGCTCATTTTTTTCTGGTTGAGTTTTTTGGGTTTTTTGTTTTGTTTTTGTTTTTGGTTTTTTTTTTTGCAGTCCTGGGAATCAAACTCAGGATATTGCGCTTGCCAGGCAGTTGCTTATGCCCCTGAGCTATATCCCCAGTCATTTCTGGTTGATATATGCTATATTTTTTAATTTGAGGAAAATGTACGAAAGGTTAAAAACACACTAATCATAGAATCAAGAAATAGCCAATGTGGTCTTTTGTTGTACTTCTTTCTAGGATTTCTAATTATGTGTGCATAGTTTTCACAATATATTGTTATTCAAGCTAATTTTTCTTCACTAAAATATCATGACTATCATCTCACGGCCAATATCAACTTCTTTCTAGGCTTTGTTTGTTTTGTTTATGCAGGCATGGTTTTTACACTATATCTTGTTATAAGCTGATTTTTCTTCATTAAAATATCCATGAATATATTTTTTCATGGTAAGAAATACAGTCAAACATCAGCTTTTTAAATGGCTTTCCACTATTCCATCAATGGACAGTAATGCACACACTGGTGTCATATTTGTGGGCAGCTTAGTTCTTTACATTTTTCAATTATATTCACACCACGTTTACCCCGCTGTCAAATGAGCCCCTCTGGGACACGTTTACTAAACATGAAAGTACTTGATTTGTGTTTGCTGCTGTTGTTTAGTTCTATGTTATCACTACTGCTTTGAATACACCACATAAAAGGACTTCACAGCTCTTTATAGAGGGTTTAACGCTTGCCTATGTTAGTCATTCACACAATTCTAGGGGTGGCAATTCCATTTCCAGAGGAATCTGGGACAGGGGATGTTAAGAGACTGGGCCAAGGTAGCAAAGCAGATTAGCCCAGTAGGGAACTGGGTAGGAAAGTAGTTGCTTGGAACTCACTCTGCAAAAGCAACGTGGTTAGGGACAAGAGGCCTCTGTGTGGACTGGCTAATAGGGATGAAGTCTCCTTTGGTGCCATACACACTATTCTAATTGTGCCTGTGGTAGAGGCTGAATCGCAGATCTCAGATGTCTAGGATAGCTCACGACACGGATGGGTGTCTCTCCATTCTCGACACCCACTCAGGCGAGAGAAGAGGAGGGAAGAGCTCTGCCAGATGGTGCTTAAAACCTGGAGCCTCTCATCTAGCCAAGATAATGGGGGAGGGGGTGGGTGTGGAAAACAACGAAACTTGTCTGGCTGGAGAGCCTGCCTGAGACTCTTATCCCCTTTCCCCCCATAAGCACTTCTTCCAGCTCTCCTGACTGTTCAACTTTGACTGGATTTTGTACCAGATAAAGACATCTGAGAGGCCAGCACAGCGCTGCTGGAGTGCCCCCATCCACCACCATAGTTTTCTATGTAACGCAGATGATAAGAACAAAAGCAGCCCAGCCCACGTGGCACAGACCTTCCACTCTTGCTCTCACAGCGCGCGCTATGAGCAGTGGGCATGGTGGCAAGGGAATATTGGGATGTGTTCTTACGGGTGGATGTTAGTTTTAAAGATTGTTTCTCTTGCCTGACAAGCGCAAGGTCCTGAGTTTGATTCCTGGTATGAAAAAAAAAAAGAGAGAAAAAGATTGCTTCTCTTTGGGACAGTAGCAACTGGGGTACTGTGCGGCACGAGTAGAGTGATTAAATTGATTTCACAGAATCACTGTCAGTGATTCATATTAAATGGAGCTACTGTATGTCCTAAGCATAATCAGAAACAAAGCATAGCCTCTGACAACTGGGCAGTTTCTCCCTAGACTGGCCTCACTGATCTCATACATATGACCAAGGTGCTTGCTGAATGCTCCCTGTGGAAAGTAGGGCTCCAGGATGTTTTGAATATTCCTGTTAACCGCTTCTGTTCCAGCGTCCTGTGACTGAAATGCTAAGGGATGTAGGTGGAGTGCCACTGTTCATGGGCCCCTGTGGTCACTGGGGGCACCAGAACACAGTCCGGATGGAAGCTTGAGGGGGAATGCAGGGAGCCTCCATCCTGAGTTCACCTCAACCCAACAGCTACGGCGGAACTGGGGGGACACACTTTTCCAGATCAGGCTTGGGTGTTCGTGGCCCGTGGAGTAGAGATTCTACATTTGGGTGGGCTATTTTTTCTTGAACTTCTTGGGCCAACTGTTCCAATAACCACGCCTATCTACCCTGTGGACAGTACAAGGCATCTTAAACTTATGGCTTGGGCTGACACAATGCTGCTGTTGCTAGCAGAAGTGGCTCTGGTGACATTCGTCCCCAAGTGCGCTTGCTTAGTTACCTCTTGGAGTCAAAATAAACCTATCCTGCTTTAGATTGTGAGTACCAGGTATTTAGGTGATAGCATCAAGAACCAATACACAGGAGCTTTTTTGATCCTCCCAGAAAGCCAGATAAGCAAATAGAGACTCAGCCTTCAAATAGTTTGCCTAAGGCTGCACAGTAGGTGGTGGTGGTGTCTGATTCCAGCTCTCATGCTCTTACTGGCTATGCCTCCCCGGTATTATAAGGAATTCAGAGAAGTAGCTAACTGCGCACTTTGGCACACTACTGTGGCTGGAGAGGGGGCAGATGAGCTTAACATTTTGGGGGAATAATTTGCAGTATATATCAAATGTATTTGGTGGCGAACACTATAGCTACCCCTTATTTGCTTTGGTGTCTCCGACAAGTCGCTTGACTCTGAGCCTCAGTTTCATCACCAGCAATATGAGCACAGGTTGGGGTGAAACTTCAGTGAGATGATCCATGCAAAAGCCTCTAGTGGAGACACTGACACAGCAAATGTGGACCACTGCAAACATCATTAGCTCTAGTCCTTTCACGTATTAAACTTCTTGCTGGATGCTGCCAAGGTCTGTAAAGGGCAGGATGGACTGGCACTAGAGTCCGACAGACCTGGGTTTCCATCTCTGTCACATACTGTGTAACTCATCTCTAAGCACGGACCCTAGTGGGGCTGCAGTTTTCGCCTCTGTGAACGGGATGGTAACACCCAGTGCAAGCTGGTTTGTGAAGCACAGCCAACATAAGAAAACTGCACAAAAATGCATGCCGCTGAGGGAATCCTCACAAACTGAGTAATGAGCACCCAGGCTGAGTAACAGAACATGGCTACTACCTTGAAAGACCCTTTGGGTGCCTTCCCCACCACTAATCTCCCCGAAGGTAACCTATCTTCTAACAGCATGGATTTGATTTGCTTGTCCGAAGTCTAAATCTTAGCAGGTTTTGAGGACCGAAGTGAATGCAATCATTTTAATGTGCTGCTGGTCTGCTCAATATGTTTGTGCACATTCCTTTCTCTTCCCAGAAAGGGAGGCACAGAGTTGTGAGGAGTCTCAAAGGCTCCACACAACCAGCGTGGCTAAAGCGTACACAGAGATCCACCTAAAAGAGAAACCCAGCAATTCTTCCTGAACCCTGCTATCCAGGGTGGATGGGAGACACCGAGAAGGAGGTGGGACTCTGAGACTGGATGGGAGACCTCTCGTGGGCTGCTGGGGTACACAGCCTCTTCCCTTCTCTCAGCAACCCTTGAGCATGTCATGAGGCCTGAGCCTGCACTCAGACTAGGGCTGGGGGTGGGACAGGCAGAATCTGGGCTGAGACATAAACCAGCACCCTACCCCACAACTGCAGGTATTGACGCCTCCTCAGTTACTGATTCTGAACTCCTCAAAGTCACTTGAAGGGGGGATAACTCAAAGATACTTTCAATTTGTGTTTTGTTTCCTGAAGAACAGCCAGTGTAAATTATACATAAGTAAATAGATTTAGGGGGAAAAATAACCAGGAAAGTCAGCGGCATCTCCTAGACACACAGCTCTCTGTGTTTAGGCCTTATGTATTTGGCTTAACAGAGTACCTCTCAGAATGTGGACAAGCCTTCGATGACAGCGGGTGAATAGGGGCCTGTTCTCCTCAGCCCAGCTTAGCCAAGGATAGGTGGCCTGGTGCTGGCCTATAGGAGTTAAGAGGATGGTAACTAACAGTAATGAAAGGCCACTTTTTAGATTTCCCACCATTTTCAAAGCTGTATATATGTCATGTAACACCTCCTGTGAGAACCTTAGCAGGACTGAACGCCTTTCATGGAGTCCTCCCTGGAGGCAGCACAGTTTAGGAGAAACTTGACTCCTCACTGTGATAAGAGAGGCCTGGAGGGATACAGTCTTCCCTTCACTTGCTTAATTGGCAGACAAATGTTTGCCTAGCCTGTACCATGTTCTGTGAGGGAGACATCTTCACAGTGAAGATATTTATGGGGAAATGTAACAACCAAGAAGATAAGTAAAGAAAAGCCCCCCTCTCTATTTGGCCTGCGAAGGCTGACTTGGACAAGCTTCCTTAGCAGGCAGGGGCTTCACAAAACGATACGGAGTAAAGTCAGAAGGCACAGAAAACATTACAGCAGCCACGCAGCAGGACCCACTGAAAACTTGGAGCCTTATGGGAGAGGCCTCCAGCTCTGTGACTGTTTTCATTGCAGGCCATCACATCCATTTTAGTCTTTCAAAACCATGTCAGCTTCAAGCACCACCCCCAGAGAAGTAACTAGCACCTACATAACACCTACTACGTGCCACTTGGCATGGATTATCACACTGCCTCCTCCAAAGCATCCTCCCGTGATTAAATAATATTCAGACTTAGTGGTGAGGAAACTGAGGTACAGGCCGAATGTAAAATGCCTTGAAATCATACTGTTACAAAGGAGTGGCACTGATCTAGCAGCAGGCTGTCTTGTTCTAAAGTTCGGTGACCTCATGCTGTGGTTTGTAAATGATTTGTCCTTTTTGAAGCTCATGTTTAAATTTATTCTTTACTATGAGATATTATGAGGGTGGAAACTTAATACGACTACGACTTTGTGAGGTGATTGAGATTAGATGAGGCCATCAAGGTGGGACCCCATGATTAAATCACTGATGGTTTTATGAGAAGAGAGAGACAGACTAGAAGATCCGTGCATATGCGCCTAGCATCTTGTCACGTGATGCCCTGCACTGCCTGGGGCTCTACCAGCAAGAAGGCTGTCAGCAGATGGGGCCCTCAACCTTGGGCCAGAATTGTGAGCCAAATTGAATCTCTTTTCTTTATCATTCACTCAGTCTATGGCACTGTGTTATTAGCAATAGAAAATAGACTAATACACCGCACCTGCAGGGTCAGTCCCCTGTGATCCAAATCACAGTTTCATTCATTTATGCAATATACACTGAGCGCCTTCCACGAGTCAGGCATTGTGTTAGGTGCTTGGACAGCAGCAATTAACAGACTGACTGCCTGCTGCTGTGGAATTCAAGAGTCTAAGTGGGGTAAGGAGGAGGCAAAAGCGAAACCCATAAATGTACACTCTGGTTGGTGGTGACAAACAGGGTAAGAAGACAGAGTGACACTTGGGAGGCTTGTAGTTTTTAACACGCCTCTGAAGCAACTGGAGAGCAATCATTCTCTCTCCTGCTCCGATCATTCCACACGCTCCTGAACATCACCTCCCCACTCTCTACCCATGCACTTGGCCATTTTAACAAGTGCCACACCTTTTCCTCTAGAGACTACTACCATGTGCCCTTCACCGGTTTACTTAAACCACAAGATTCTTCAAGAAAACACTATCACTTGGTATAAAAGTAATTTCCTGGAAAGAAGTAAAGTAATTCTGCAAAAGTGAGTACGTCAGATTCACACTAATGCCCTTTCAGACTCAAAGAGCAAAGTACAAACTACGGCAACTGGGAAAAGGTGAGCTCTTCCCCCACAGACCGAGGCCCCACCGGAGGAGCTCAACATGTAGGCCTGACCCCAGCAATAAAGAGCTCTTAAATCCAACCAGACCTTGATCTATTTGCACATTTCAAAAAAGTTAGAGAGATGTCATATTAATTCGCATCCACAGCAGGAGGGAGTCCCTTAGGCACAGTGTCTAGGACTCTAGAATACTTTAGAGGGCCCATGAAACTGTTGTCACTTGTTTTAAAATGAAAAGAAAACTACGAGTATGATAATGATACTGCATGTATTAAAAGTAAATCCAGGGACTGGGGACTTAGCTCAGCGGCACAGCGCCTGCCTGGCAAGCATGAGGTCTTGAGTTCAATTCCAGCTACCAGAAAAAAAAAAACAAAAAAAAAAACATTAACACAATGTTAATTGTTAAAAGTAAATCCAGCCTGGATTTAATTCATCTTTCTATGAATGCAGTATGAAAATGTAAACTTTAGTATCTTTCTAGAGGAAGGGGACCCATGAATGCAAAAGTGCCTAAGGTCTGTGAAAGTCATATTGTGGCCTCTGCGAGCTTAATGCATATCTTCCCCCAAAAGTGGATGCACACACTATGACACAGTGCCGTTGAGCAATAAACACCCCTGACCCTGTGAAGAGTGGGAGAGGGATGTGGCAAGACTTCATCTGGCTCCTTCTGACCCCTGCCCTCGCTCACCAGATCATCCACTATTGGTTGAGGAGGCTGGGAGCCCTAACACGAGACATGCTTTATCTTATCGTGGATCCTTCAGTGTTTCTGCTCTTAGGCTGATAGTCAATAATAATAGTGCCTATAGTGCTGATAATTGTGAACGATTGTTAAGCTCTCCTTGTGCTGAGGAGGGAACCCAGTGTTTAACATAACTGAGGCAATAATGAAACAGATAAACTACTTGTGTATTTTTACATTAGCTTCTAAGAAGGCATATGGCTTCTTATGAGGCATTGACTTGCCTTTAGCAAATATGCACATGTCCGAGTGCATGGAGTACCTCAAAAGACTGATCTCTCAGCGAAAGCCTTGTTAGAGAATTCCAGCCTCATCCCTCCCAACATGCTCACCATTTTTTAGGATCACTTCTTCACTCTGGCTCTGGCTCGAGGGGTTCAATTCCTGGGGCCTCTTAATATTGCTCAGAGCTCTGGAGAAGTGCTCGTCCACTTCGCTGTTGATGTCCCCCTGGAAATAGGTGAAGAGGACACTTCGGGAATCCCACTCAGTCTTTATAGGCTTCTGCCTACTTGTGGGCAGTTGGGTATCAGTCTTCTTCATCCCTTCCATTGTGAGAGAATGACACAGATGAGCTGTAAACGAAAAGGAAAACATCACTTGCATTATTTTACAAAGGGGCTTGGCTCTAATTTGGATGAGTGGCACTTTTTTATGGTGTGCAAACATTTATTAAAATTGATGACATGTTTAATCTTCTCACCCATGAGTATTCAGCCAGCTGCCTGCAATTGGAACACTACTTTTAGCCGTACTTCTAGATTTCAACTTAAATGGTACTTAGGGAACACAGACTATGAGATCTTTTATCATTATAAAGTAATCAGTGAGATATAAGCAGCATTCTTGAGGGTAAACAGTTTGCTCCCACCCAGTACAGGTTCTCATTGAAGCCCCAGGGAGCCCCTAGGTTCCTGAAGGTCGACAATAACTCTGGAATGGGCTGTGGGCTAGCTGATGAGCCCAGTCTCATTGGCGTTCAGTGAACAACGTGAGAAAGCTGTACAAAGTGCTGAAAGCAGCCTTCACTTACAAATGAGAATTGTCAGGCCGCATGATTAGGAAAGCAAAAGGAAAGGGGGAGTGAGAGGACACTGAGGCCAAGTAGGAGAGTCACTCGCCTTCTGGAGAAGTGCCTCCCTCCCAAATGAGCGAGCCAAGCTCAGCCCAGAACTCCTTGTAGGAACAGGCTGCCTGGAGAGCTGGAGAGGCAAGCCAGTGGGAGCCTGACAATTTCAACTTGCATGGTAAGTTTTGCTTTCTATCTTGACCGGTTCCATGCAAAACACTAAAGCACATCCAATTTTCCCACTCCTCCTGAGGCCCCAGTCTGTGTAAGATGGTGTCCAGCAGATACTTGCACTATTTTAGAAATTAGCCATTACTAACAACATCAGCTTTAAGACCTCCAGACAGTCACATTCTAAGCCAAGTACAGATCTCCTCAAAACAATGTTATGATCATATATTGTAGGAACAGTAGTAGAAGGCTCCTGAAAGATCCTGAGGTTGTCATTCTCTTCACCACCAAGGCCTCTGTATCTAGAACAGTACCCCGGAATTGAGTAGATTCTCAAGAGCTGTTTGACATATTGCCTTAAAGCTGGATTCCATCATTAGCACCAACATTTCCTACCTCGTGAGTTCCTTGAGGTCACTGGCTGTCTATTTGCATCCAGCCCAGGACCTGGCACACCTCTGGCACTCAAAAAAGTCTAATCAGTGTTCAGGGAACATCATGAGCTTACTTTACTGGAGAAGTAGCCTGTCTAGATGCTTCTTTACCTTTGGCCGCCCAATCTGACTTATCGTGTGCTCTGACCAAAGGTGTATTTAATCTCTTCATTCTTGTAAAGATCATGAAAATGACTAGAGCCAAATAGACTGCCTTCCTCACGAGCTTATGAGATGTTTAAGATCAAGGAATATTTCTTATGCATGTCTTTATCCCAGGATCCAGCACAAAGTAGTTTGTGGATCTACTAGGTTAACAGGTAAGATGGGGACAATCTGGCCGTGAGCAGAGGATCCTTTCCAAAATGTTTTTCTTTCAGAATCATTCTAGCCCAGTCATAATTGGATTATGTTGTCTAGAAAAGCCTTTGATTGAGCACCATAATTTTGTTTCTCCTGGTTGACAGTCGAGCTACATGTAACCAGGCTTTACCTAAAAGTGAATTCAGTTTGCACCTTAATTTCAAATAACACCGAAACACAGAACAGCCTCTTCAAAATATTGAGAGTTTCTTACAAAGTTAAAACATTTTCTTACCACATGATCCAACAATCTCACTTGTAGGTACATATAACCACGAGAAACAAAAGCTATGCCCACACAGACCTGCACATGAGCGTTCATAGCAGCTTTACCAACAATGGACAAAAAATGGGAAATTATCCAATTTCCTATTACCAGGATAATAAACTAGCTGTGACATATTCATACAAAGGAATGCCACAAAGCAATAAAAAGGAGCAAACTACCAATCCACACAAAATCAGAGTGAACCTGAAAGACTCTGTACTGAATGAAAGAGGCCCGACGCAAAAAGCCAGATAGGGATGAGCCCACTTGCATATATGGAACAAGCCCGAATAGTCTATAGTGGTAGAAGTCACAATAGCGGTTGCCTGTGGGCTAGGGACTAAGAAGGGGCATGAGGGAGCCCTCATGGTGGTTGTTAGCCAAGGAGACTAGAACGTGCCTGATTTCTCATCAACATGGTCCCACATCTTGATGAGGGTGGTGATTATTATGTGCATGTGTGTATTTGTCAAAACTCCAACTGTCTGTTTAAGATCTGTGCATTTCACTGTAGGCAGATGATTCCTCAGGAAAAAGCGCAAGACCCATGGAGATACTTGGGGTTGTGGAAACAAAGCAAAGTTACTATGAATTGTAAAGTAAGAGACACAGAGAACATCCATTCTGCTCCGGAAGCTATACATGGATCTCCTCTAATCTCCATAAGCCTCAAAGTAGGTATTATTGTCACCATTTTATGATATGCAAACTGGAGCTTAGAGAAGGTAAAATAAACTGCCCACCGCACACGGCTGGGTAGTAGCAAAGCTGAGATGTGAACCCGAGTGTCTCTGGCTTCATGTCCGCTGCTTTTTACCATCCTTTACTGCCTACTTGATGGGCATAATAGTTCCCCCCCTCTCCAGGGCTCAGTCTCCCCATCTACCAAAAGTAGGGGTGGGGTTGGCCTCTAATCCCTAAGGGGCTGCGAGCCAGGACACTAAGGCAGTGGCATGATTTCCTTCAGGGAAAGCAGGCATAACCTCGGTTCTCTCCTCTGGGACTTCTCCTTGAAGCCACCACCTGCTGCTGCAAGGGCCGGATAGCACCTTTGGAGGACTCACCCTCTTAACGTGCAGAATTGCCAGCAGCCACTGCCCTAGGCTCAGGCTTGACACAGCTTGCAATCTACCTTTGTGAACTGCCCCCGAAGCCACATAGAAAGAGGTGACCGAATTCTTGGGAGATCAGGGCCAGGAGCACGTTCCTAGTCTCCTTGGGTAACATCAACAGAGACCAAAGGCCAGCTGGCCACAGCTGATAAAGGTTAGAGAGAAAATCGGGGTGGTGTTTCATCCCGATCATCTGTGGGCAAGTGAGGATACTGAATAAACCACAAGACTACCTCTACTTCTCCAAACACACAGACACACAAGGAAAGTGGGGGGCTACTTTTCTGGATTCAACTCTCAAGCAAGTCCCTAGGCTACATCAGACCCCAGGAGAGAGAAACGATATTTGAGGATTAGTAAAATTCTGAGTATTAATCTGGCTTCAGTGGTACATACCTGTAGTCTCAGCTACTCGGGAGGCTGAGTCAGGAGGACTGCTTAACCAAAGAGTTCAAGGCCAGCTTGGGTAAGAACAGTGAGACTGTATTTCAAAACAAGAAAGAAAGAAACATTAAAAAAAATCCTGAGAATTATCATTTGACAATACAATGAAGAACTATATAGCAATGCACCTCTGGAAAAACCTGACCAGATTCGTCTCAGATGATCTCCCTGTAAGGGGTCTCTGTTCATGTATCCATTGGCATGGGTCTGGCTTACAAGAGGGGGATGCCGCAAATGTGCATCTAAGCTACAAAATAGAAAGACACAACAGTCCAAGTGGACCTCGGAATACTGCTCAAACTTCTGCAAAAACCTTTGAACACAGAATCTAAAAGCAACTGTTTGGTCTACTGTACCTCATAGACAGGGCATGGACAATTTGACCACGCTTCTGCAAAATGGCACCCAGCACTCCTGGGCGGAGTGGGGCATCAGAAGTGTTGGTTGTCATGATGATCACTTAGAACCAGAGATCAGGTTGGACCTTATTGAGCACAGCATTTGATGCCCTCCAATTCCTTCCCAGTTGAATTTCCACCCATGTTCCCCCATTCCTGAAGTCCTCGGCTTCTCTTACCTTAATTCTGGACCGTCACCTGAGACAGACCAGACTTTATGGCTGAGCTGAGGTGAGTGCTGAAGGCCAGAGCTGTCTGGCCTGCTTTAGAGCAGCCCAGTGCTTGCGGAAGCAGGAGGCAGGGATTTGTACCCTCCCTTTGCTGCTTTCTAGCCCTCTAGCTGAGGCTGTAGAAGGCGTTTCCTGCTAGCTATCTATTAAGAATGCAGAAAATGCACTCCAACAAGTCAATCTGGTTGGGCACCTGCAAGAATGAGGAAAATGGATGGCTCTTTTTTAAACATTTCTTTCTTTTTGCATTAAAACTCATTTTATGATATTGTTTCTGAAACAGTTGTAGCCCTAAATCATACACAGGGTCACTAACATCTAGAACATCAATCACGGGGGTTTAGATCAAACTGATACCCTATTCAGTCTTGGGAACTGACAGTCAGCTTGGGTTTCCAGACCCCTTAGAATTCTAGATTTGTCATAGGCTTCCACCGGCCACAGAGGGAGTGAAGACTTCTATGATCCTTCAGTGAAGGAAGCAATTTTTGAAGACTATTCCAGCAAGAGTCATGCACTGCTCAAGGTTAAAAGGTTTGAAAAACCTTTAATATTGCCTCTTTACATGGCACCATCATTCAGGGCCCAACCCCTGGGGACATTCTTTGCCCTTTCCCTATTTCAACATTAGTTCAAGATGTATTTATTGAACACGTACTGTGTGCCAGGAACTATCTGGAAGTTCTGTTCTGCAGGACACAAATCGGACCAAATCTGCCTTCATGGAATAAATGCACACCTGTACACTGTGTGGTCATACATTATGTGTATAATGTTGGGCAGTGATTTGCACTGTGAAGAGAAATGGGGAAGGGCATCGGGAGTCCTGGGGCAGGGACTCTCCAAAAAGGTGACATTTGAGCCGAGCCCTGAGGGAGGAAGCCCTGTGGACACTTGCTCTCCTGATCCCCAAGGTGAGATCACGGTTAGCCTGTTTACAGAACAGCCAGGGGGCCAGCTTGCCCGGAGAGGGGGAGTGAGGAGAGAAGGAGAGACCAGATCCCAGAAGGCCTGGTCTGCCCTGCTTCTACTTCTGCTCTACTTGAGGAAGACCGAGTGGAGGGTGTGCAGGAGCACATCACCAAGCTCCACGAGCCCTGCCGTCCCAGTGCTTCCCACTTGGTCCTCCCTCAGCGCCTCTCCGGGGCCCACCCTAGGCTAAGCCCACATCATGTCTCCCCAGGGCCACCAGCACAGCCTCTCACCTGGACTCCTGCCTTCTACCCTCCCCTCATTCTAGTCCATGGGCCCCAAGGCAGCCACAGTGATCATTTAGAACATACGTACGATCCAGGCCCTCCTTGCTAAGAGCTTCTAGTGGTTTCCCTTCCAGCAGCACGGCCAACAAGAAAGACCCTCCAGGACCCAGCCCCTACTTCAGACTCTGACCTTATTTCCTACCACTCGCCCCTCCATTCCACTGCAGCCCCACAGACTTCTTGGCTATGCTTTGAACAGCTTAGTTGCCCTCTACTTTTTCCCCTTAGGGTTTCCTCTCCCCAGAATGTTCATCTTCCCAGGCTTCTTCCCGGCTTGCTCCCATACTTTATTCAAATCTTTGCTCAGTCTGTTCCTCTAAGAAGCCTTCTCTAACTATCCTGTCCAGAGTAGCAGCCTTGGAGTTCTCTGCCTTATCATCCTACTTTGTGTTTCTTCATAGCACTTTTCACGTCTTGCTATCAAATATTGCATATTTATTTGTGTAAAGTTTTTCACCCCTTCTAAAATAATGCCTGGCATATAGTGGGGACTCAGGCAATATTTTTTTGAGATAAAGTCCCACTATGTAGTCCAGGTTGGGCTTGAGCTCACTGTGTAGCCCAGACTGGCTTTGAACTTGAGACAATCCTCCTGCTTCAGTCTTCTGAGTGCTGACAGGCATGCAGCACCACCACACGCAGCTAAGTAAACGTTTATTGAATGTATGAGAAGTAGGGGGAGAAAGAAAGTATTCAAATATTCACACAAATGAACGTGCAACAGCCATGTTGCTGATCAACAGCTGGTACTAGGACAGCCATAATAAGGAAGTCTGACTTAATCGGGGGTGACAGGGCATCCTCCCTGTGAAAATGATGCTTGAGCAGAGGACAGATAGACCCAGAAGGCTGAGAAGTTAACTAAGCAAAGAGGGAAGAGAGGAGGGTTCTGAGCTGCAGAAATAGCACATACAAAAGCCCTGAGGTAGGCAGGACTGCAAATATGAGTGACAGAGAGAAGGAGGCAGCGTGTTTGGAGCGGAGTCAGTGGAGAAGGGGAGTGCAGTGCAGCAAGAGCTGGAAAGGTAGTCAGGGGCCACGGCCGGCAGAGTTTTGCAGACCATCCTGAAGAGTTCTGTATGTTTCCTGAAAATAATAAGCTATTGGAAAGTTCTACAGAAATACAGGCTGAGGACTATAGAGATGGTGAGGGAAAGGGAACTATCACCACATGAGTACTTTTAAATTATGCACTTTTTCCACTATCGGTGTGGAAAAAGGATCGGAGTAGTAAGTGAATGTGAATCGACCAGGTAGAGGGATGTCTTCATGGCCTAGGGGAGAGAGAATGATAGCTGGTTGCGGGGAGAAGGGAGGTGCAAATAGAAAACAGTGGATTTAATAGGTATGCAGAAAGTAAAGTCAACAGATTTGGTACTTAATTTGGTATAAGAAGAAGGGATATCAAAGATAATCGACAAAGGGTTATGTAACTTGATGGATGAGTTTGCCTTCCACTGGGACATGAAACATGGGAAGACTACTATGTTTAAAAGATAAAATTCCACTTTGAGCACTTTGATTTTGAGGAGACTTAAAGGTATTTAAGAAGAGATGACAGCATTCGGCCAGCAGAGATGTTAGGGGTGGAGATACAGATTTGGGGTATCAATGGTATATAGATAGTTACTGAAATTTTGAGCTCTAACTTTCCCAGGGAGCATGGACAGTGAGACATAAAGAGGCATTAAACCCACAGTCTGCGTGACTCCAACATTTCCCAGCCAAGGGGAAGCGAGGAGCCTGTAAACGTTACTGAGAAAGAATGGGTAAGAAGGTAGGACGAAAGCCAGAAGAAGGCTAATGTCCTAAAACCCAAAGAAGAGTGTATTTTAAGAAGTTGTAGCTATACATCTGTGCCAAATGCTGATGTAAAGTACAGGATTCTGATGCCTGCAAAGCATCTGTTTGAGTTCATGCCATGGAAGTCAGACATGACCTTGGTAAAAAGTGTTTGCTGCAGGGAGAATGCCAAATTAATATTCAAGGGATGGAAGAAAATGAGACGAAGGGCTTGTACTTTCAGTGTGGAGAGTACTTTTAGGAATGTGGAGGTGGAAACATGCAAAGAGAGAGAGACAGAACAAAATCTGTGGGGTAAGAGTAGGAGTGTTGAACAATGTTGTGTCTTTTTCTTAAAAGGGTAGATTTCAACATGACGAAGGCCAACTGGAAGGGTCCAGTTGAGAGCATGGGCTTGAATATACCAGAAAGAAAGGCTTTTTAATAATATGAAATACTGGAGGAAGCAGGTGGAGAAGATGAGATCAAGGCTCACATGAGAGGACAGCTTTCAGCAGCAGGCACAGTTCTGTTGTAACAGGACAAAAGGGGTGCAGGATGGCTGCACACACAATGGAGTTTGTGACCTCGGCCCATGAACTGGATATTCTTCATTTACTCACTTTTCGTGGTCATAGGGACTGCATCGGAAGGCAAGAGATCTTGACTGTAGTCTCCGATGCTTTTCAAAACAAATTTGCAATCTTCGGGAAGTTATTTCTCATTCTTTTGCTCATTTTTAAAGCTACACTCTTCTGAGTAAATCAAGGGGTGGTGAAGTCTAAAATGGTAGAAAATGAATGATTTCGAATGTTCTTTTTATTGTGTTTTCAAACACAAGTGCTCACTTCCAGTTCATGTACTATTATTACTAATTTACTCATGTACTATTATTTTCCTTCCATAGTCGTGGTAAAATGCCAAAAATAAGACAAAAACATCCAGAGTGCTAGGGAGCCATAAAAGATCACTAGCAGATCAGAAAAACACAGTGTGCCAGGTACTGAGTTGAACAGTTTAAGCCATTTAAATATTTCCATAAGGCAGGTACTATCACTATCCAATTTTTGAAAAAATTGAGTAAACAGAGCCACAGAGAAGCTAAGTAGCTTGTACAAGCCAGGTAGTCTGGCTCAATATGCTAGGCTTCTATGTCGTGTAAGCTCCCAGGAAGAGTCAAAATTTCTGGAAATTAGAGGGCAGACCCCACACCCTGCTAATCTAGGAACTGGAAAAGGATGGTGGAGAAATGAGCATGAACCTTCTAAATAGGGCCCCAGGAAAAGCTCAGAGATAGCAGGGGCTTGGCACTAGAGTGAATCATGGAGCAGAAAGCAGAGAAGTGACTGCCAAAGCAACTGGGCCACTCTCCAGTTCTGTGCAGTGTCTCACTGCAGTGTTCACCTCTGGCTACAGCCAGTGAGGATTGCATTCTAAATGAAGCTCTTCCCATGCACAGGGAGGGAGTCTAGCACAGAGTTTGCGGTTGGAAAGAGAAGTGGGGCATACCCAGGTAATTAGGAGACTGTTGTGAGGATATGCTAACAAAAGGCATCTTGGTACCGGTATTAAATCCTCTTATGTACTACACATCCAATAAGATATTTTTTCCAGTCTCTGAATTACTAGCTACCAAAACTTCAAGTAGTTTCCTATCCATACTTCAAAAAGAGCACATCCTCAGGGGCTGGGGATTTAGCTCAGCGGCAAAGCGCCTGCCTGGCAAGCACAAGGTTATGAGTTCATCTCCTGGTACTGGAAGAAAAACAAAACAAACAAACAAACAAAAAGAGCACATCCTCCGTTGTGCACCTGCAACAATTCTGTTTCATTCAGACAGGAGGTCTGTCAGGTGAATAACAATCTTCACAAGCACTGAGAACGCCAAGCTATTACTGAAATGTAGCAATCTAGTTCTTCATATAAATGGCCAATCACCAGACAGTTAGGGAAAGTCAATACAACTGACTTCTGAGGGGAAAGTTAATGTGCAAAACAGAAAATACCTTTTTTGGAAAATTTACTTAGTATCTTGAGAAATGTCCAAGAGAATAGTACATCCACAGGACAAAATTAGTCTGGTGTGAAAAAATCAGAGAATGAAGACAGAGTTCTTACAACCTGAAAGCATAACTGCTGAAATAAAATAACTCAGTAAAACTGGTAAGTGGACATGGAAATAAGTGGAAAACTGTCTTAACAGTTTGGAAGCCTAAGTCATGGAAGACTAGGGGAACAGAATACAGAGTACAAATACACACATGGGAATTTTGTATTAAAGGTTTCAAATCAGTAAGAAGAGATAGATTCATCAATTGATGATACTGAGACAATTGGGTAGTTAATTACTGGGAAAAGAATCAAGCTTAAGGCCTGTCTTTAATCTCAGTTACTACTTATTGGTCAGCTTCACACTGCTGGGACAAAATACCTGACATCCACAAATTAAAGGGGAGGAGGATTATTTCAACTCACAGTTCCAGAGGTTTCAGCCTATGGTTGGCTGGCTCCAAGGCGGAAATATTATGGTGGACAGCCATGGTCAATGGCCCTGGGAGAGGAAAGCTGCTCAACTCATTGCATCTGGGAAGCAGAGAGTAAGGGAAGAAATCAGAGAGGAAGAGGCCAGGGACCCGATATACACCCCAAGGTCTTGCCCCACATGACCCACTTTCTCCAACTAGGCCCCAGCTCCTAGTAGCCCATTCAGCCATAAACTATTGATGAGGTTAGCACTCTTACAATCCAGTCCCTCTTCAGGAGTCTCTTAATCCAGTCAAGTTGGGACATGCCTTTGAAGCCCGCATCTTTTCTTAGGCTTTCTTGCTCTCTCTTCTGCCTGATTGCCACGAGGTAAACAGCTGCCATGCCCTGCTGCCTTAATGTTTCTGCCTCGCTTCAGACCCACAGCAGTAGAACTAGACAACAATAGACTGAAACCTCTGAAACTGAGCCAAAATAAATCCTTTTCTCCTTCAACTTGTTTATGTCAGATATTTTGTCACAGCAACAAAAAGTTGATGTATACAGTACATGTTGGGAAATATATTGCAATAAATACAGCATTGAGGTGGGAATAGTCTTTCTAAACCTCACACAAAGCTCTGGAGTCATAAAGAGAATGATTTACCCATCCACACATGGTAAACTTCTGTGCCCTAAACCAAACATGTTACAAGACAAACTCCAACCTGAGGAAAACTACCTATGGTACACATCCATAATGGTTACTCTCCAGGACATTGAAAAAAAAACTACAAGTCACTGAGAAATGGTATATAGAGTGGTACCTGGGTTCATGAATTTAATTAGTTCTGCAGTTCTGGAAAAGACGGCCACATTTGTGTTTGTGTGGCAAAGATGGTCCTAGTCAAATTAGTCACCCAATGCACAACTCACAAACAAAAACAAAATCTTTCCAAATGTTTCTGTTTGCAAACCAAATTGTTCACAAACAAAAACGTTTGGGAACTGAGGTACCACTATACGCTAATGGAAAACTCAGCAAAATATATGCACAGCCAAATCAGAGGAAGAAATGCCAAGTCAACAAACATTTGAATGCGTGCTTAACTCCAGTATTTTTTAGAGAAGCACAAATTAGAATAAGACGTCATTTTCAAGTATCAGGTTGGCAAAAGTTTGAAAGACCAACAATACCTTCTCCTAAAAAAATATGAGATTATTCTCATATGTGTGTTGCGAATGTAAATTAGATGAATATTTCTGGAGGGCAATTTGGCAGAGCTATCAAAACTTACAATATATATGATTTATGATGTAGTAAACCACTTTATGAAATATTTCTGAAGAAATACTATTTCTGTAAGTGTAATAAAGATACTGAAAAGAAATGTGCATTTAACAAAATTATATTCTGATTTATAGCAAGATAACTACAAGCCAACTACAAAGTCTCACTGTGAATGTTCACCTGTACAAACCTCCAGAAAGATTTATATCACAAGTGAGAGCCCAGCCTGGACAATTTAAAGACTTACCAAGACCAGGTCTCAAAATAAAAAATTAAAATTAAAAAAAAGATTCAGTGTAAAATCTCTAGTTCAATCCCTAGTATATACACTTACACACAGAGACACACACACACACACGTAATACTGACCTAAAATCAGTATTTCACTGAAACAGTTGGTAGCACAACAAATTTATTTGTTACAGTTTTGTTAACGATCAACGTGGATAGCTGAGCATGGTGGTGCATGCCTGTAATCCTAGCACTCCAGAGGCTGACGCAAGAGGATTACCATCAGCTCGAGGGCAGCCTGGACTACAAAGTAAGTTCAAGGCCGGCCCGAAATACATCAGGAGATCCTGTCTTAAAAAAGAAAAAAAAAAATAATCAAGGTGGATCATCACATGACCGGCTTAGTTTAAACTGCCACCAAAAGAAACAAATAAGGGCCCTTCGCGTCCTCTTGTTGACTTGCCCAATATTCCTCCATCTCTACATCTCACATATCTTTCTTATGAAATTTTTCCTGATTTCCCCCACCAAGCAGGTATCAGTTTTTGCTCTGTGTCAGTGGCTCTCAAAGTGTGGTCTCTGGTACAGCATGTCCCATGTGGGGGTGGGGAATGTAGAATCGCATGCCCCACCCCAGTCCCACTAAGTCACAGTCTCTAGGGGTGTGCCCCATGCTCCAATTGGCTTTTGGGGAGTTCTACATGCTGAAGTGTAAGAATCACTGGTCTAAAGGCACTTTTGCTGTACCAGAGCCTCATCAATCTGAGTACCAATGAGGTCATGGTCACATCAATACCCAGATACACAAGGTCCCTTGATTTACAGGACTTCCAAACTCTTTTAAGGTCTATTTTCTTCCCCCAGGTATTTCAGGGAGTTGCTAAGGCCGGTTTTCACTTGATCCTAGTTCAGAAGCACTGCTGTTACCTCCTCTGTGCTTCATCTCCACCGCTGTTCGTCAGGTGACTTTTAAGCAGGTAGTCAAAAGTGATTGCAGTCCTCTAACCAGACAAAAGCACAACATGTGATGGCTTACCAGAGTGATGTGCAGAAACTGCTGGACACAGCACAGGGCTAAATGACATTAGCTGCCCTATGAGTTGCACTCATATATTGAATTGCCCTACCAAAGGCAACATGATTGCACGTCTCCAGTAGAAATAGCCTAATCTAGGGCTTTAATCCTGTAATTGTCCTTTCTCTTGTACTTTCATCTCTCTCATCTGTAATTTCCCAAACTCATACAAGCAGATTGAAAAAAACTTATTTTTAAAAAAACCTTCCTTCAATTTCACATTCTCTTTCAGAATCAGCCCCATTCCCTGTTCTCTCTTTTTTTTTTTTTGGTACTAGAGATCGAACTCAGGACCTTGCCCTTGGTAGGCAGGCACTTGTGCCACTGAGCTATATCCCCGACCCATCCCATCCTCTATTCTCACACAGAGCAAAACTCCGCAGAAACAGTTGTCTGTAGTTACTACCCTCATAGTCTTGCTTCCCGTTCTCTTCTCAGTCCCCGTTGTTTGGGTTTATTCCCCAGCACTCCACTGATTTCAATGAAGATTGCCAATAACCCCCAACCTAAAACGTGCAGCAGTCAACTTTCTCCCCTCATCTCTCTTAGATGCTCAGTCACTCAAGCCACACTTGAAAAAAGCCATTCTCGATCGCTTTTGCTGAATCACTTCCTTTCATTTCTTGCCCTTGACCCCCATAACAGTCCATCAGCTAATACTATCATTTGCATCTTCAAAATTTATCCAGAATGGTTGGTACAGTCGACCACTCCTTCCATCAGGAAACAGTTTATCTTTTAGGTTTCCAGAAACCCACATTCTCCGCTCCCCCCCATCAATGACCACTTCTTCTCAGTCTCTTCTTCTGGCCCCTCCTCTTCTATCTCACCCTCAAATGCTCCAGCACTGGAGGGGTCGTGCTTGTCCCAGCCTCTCTCTCTGTCTGCACTCCCTTCTGAGGACAGCTCATCCAGACACTTGCTTTACAGATCTTCTGTGAAAAGGGTCATGACTGTTAGAGAAGAGAAGGGATCCGGGCAGGGGATGGGGAGAGTGAGGGAGGGAAATGGGAAAGAGAATGTGGTCAAAATACATCACATGCACTATTAAAATGTCACAGTGGAATCCATTTTCTGCATAATTAATATGCACTAATAAAAACTGCAACTAAAAAATACAATAAATATCACCTGGATATTGTGATCAACCAGTTTCTATCTCCAGCTCAGACTTTATTCACTTGTCACATATCTTTTCTTTTTGGTTTAGTTTATTACTACGTGTGTGCAGTACATAATGTTGACATTCCTTGTGGGAATTGAGGCCACTCACATTGAGAGTTATTACTGATAGGTAATTGACTTATTCATGTCATTGCCTTACTTTCTTGTTGATTCCCTATCTTTCCTTTCTACTTAACTGCTTACCCTACCTGTTGTGTTCATTCTATTAGATCTTTGGTCATTGTTAGCTTCATTGCCTTTTTCTAGCGTATCTTTGAGAGTATTTTCTAGTGCTGGTTTGGTGTTCATAAATTTCTTTAGGTGTGCTTTATAATGAAAGTATCTTATTTCTTCATCAGCTTTGAAAATTAGTTTTGCAGGCTATGCCAACCTGACTTAGGAATTATTTTCCTTTAGAACATGAAACACTTTACTCTAAGCTGTCCTGGCATTTAAGTTCTGTGTTGCTAAATCCACTGTGATTCTATTGCATTTTCCTTTATAAGTGGTTCATTATTTTTCTTTAACCACTTTTAAGATTCTGTTCTAGCGTTGGACTTCAGGGATTGTGATTATGAGGTATTGTGCAGAGGTTCTTTTTTGGTTGTGGCTATTTGGCATTTTATGTGCCGCACTTACCTATATGTTAAATTTCTTTGTTGTACAGTATTTGCAAATTTTTGTCTATTATTTCAATGAACAGCTTTTTTATGCACTGTGCACTATCTTCTGATTTTTCACTAATTCCAATTAATCTTAAATTAGCCTTCTTTGCATCTTCCAGGACATGCTGGACCAATTTTTCATGATCTTTTGTTGTTTTGAAGATATCTATGATGAACTGGTCACCAACAACAGCCCTGTCTTTTAGTTCTGAGACCCTACTCCCCCCGCCCATTGGTCAACTATACTGCCCATACTCTCAATAGGATTTTTAATGTCCGGAATTTCTATTTGGAGCCCTTTTATGGGCTCTAATTCCTTTTATGCTTGTCATTCATGTTTTACATCATTTTGTTTAGCTCTTCTCTGTACTACTGTCTTCTTTAGATTCACTCACGGTTTTGTTAAATTGGCCCGTTATCTTACTACTTATATCTTCTGTGAGCTTGCCAAATGCCCTATTAAACTGTTTTGTTATCCTCTGTGATACCATTTTGAATAATTCTGCTGTAAGGCTTTTGATTTCCTCCCTTTAGATAAACCACAGATCAGCTTTGGGGGTAGTTGGGAGTTTTTATAGGCATTTTGTAGCCTTGTCTTCTAAAGTTTCTATGTTGCTTGGTTTTTGTTTTGCGTTGAGGTTTGTGGGTTTATTGCCATGAGAAATTTTGTTTCTTGTACTGAAACATCTTTAGCTAATGTTTACTTTTCGGTGGCATCACCTGGGCATACATAACCACTGGTCTTTGCCTCTTTCCCAAACCCAACACTCTCTATTTACCTGACATGCAAGGTTGCAGTGCAATTGGCCCAGTATCCAGTTCTCCTGGAATGGGCCAAGGTATTGTTAACCACCCCAAGCAAATCTAGATAGTGGCATCTCAAGAAAACCAATAAATAGCAACAACTATGTCATCTTTGTTCTGGTGATAAAATGAACATCAACTATAGAATTAAATATAAACTAAATATTGACAAACCCTAAGGGCCAATAAAGTACCACTCTTTTCCATAGAAAAGAGATCTATAATCATAGTATGAACACTAAGACAAACCAAATATTTTTTTTGTCTTTTTGAGACAAGGTCTCACTATGCAGTTCAGGCTGGCCTTGGGCTCACTTTGTAGCCCAGGTTGGTCTTGAACTCACAAGGATCCTCCCGCCTCAGCCTCCCGAGTGCTGGGATTACAGGCATGCACCACCACACCTGGCTTTCTGGCCTTTTTTTTTTTTTTTTTTGTCTACAAACGAAATATTGATCCACTATTGACTTTCAGTAAATATCTACTACATGGAACAATTTTACTAACAATAGCACAGTTTTCAACAGCAATAGTGTAAAATTAGTTATTTATCTAGAGATTTATAAAGCTTATAATTATATTAGTAAAAGTGGAGGAAGAAGGAACCAGAGAATGAAAAAGCTAATTTTGAAAAAATAATTAATGAGATATGAGGAGAGAAAAGTGAGATAGGGGGTCCTGTTGAAGAGTGTAAGAAAATTAATAATGACAGAAAACAGTCACTGGAAAGAAAACAAATAAAAAGAAGAAAAAATAAACAGCAAAAACAGGAGATAAAAGAAAGATAAGAAAGAGAAAAAAATGTTGGAAGGGAAAAAGATAAAAGGTGAACAACAACAACAAAAAAAGCTAAAAGAAGAGAAAATCTGGGAGAAAAACCAAAACCCTGAAAAAATCTGATGAACCAAAGGTAAAAATAATACAAAAATCAGAAGAAGATGGAGTCAGTGAAAAAATTCCTGTGGTATTTAATGAGTGGTTACTTAGCACAATCTGCCTTCTCCCGAACCAGCCAGTCATGATTTTCTATACATAGTCTTACGCCTCAGGGGTCTCTGAGGTGCCCTCCTTGCACTGCAGATTCCTCTGTTCACTGCCCCCAGATTGTGGTTACTGCTCAAGCTAAGGCATGTCCTTGCTCCTGTTCATAGATGTGGAATGTGATCAGCCCTCTGTTCTCTGCGGGATGTAAGCCGCAAGGCAGGGCTCTGAGTGCGCCGTTGGACTTCATGTTGATGAATGTGGGGTCTGGTTGCTCCTTCCTTTCCCCATGTGTTGTCCTCATCCAGGAACGGGTGGGCTGGTTTGGTCTTTGCCTCTGCTGCCCCTTGCTGTGCTCCCCCAGGGCAGAGCACCACCCCTGTGGCACAGGTCAGTTGTCCCATGTGGGGGTGGAGCGCAGCTCCAGGTCTGCTCTCTTGCAAGGGAGTGGAGCACCGCACTAGGCTGGCTCGCTCATGTGAGAGCAAAGCACCGCTCCGATGGCACAGGTCTGCTCTCTCACCTTTTTACATATTGAATTACCCACTTGACATCTCCCATTGGAGGTCTTATACATACCTCAAGCATAACATCACCAAGACCAAATCCTTCAGCTCTTCCACCCCTCAGATGCATTCCTTTCCCAGCTTTGCCTATCACGGCTAATAGCACCATCAGTCAGTCATTCACTCGCACAGGCTACAATCCTATAAAGCTGTTCTTGACCTCTTTTGCCAAATCCTTTCTCTTTGTCTCTTTTCCTTAAACTAAACATTCAGTCCATTAACAAATATTATCACCTCCACCTTCAAATTTATCCAGCTTGAATGCAATCATTATTCACCATCTCTAGCATTAGCCTGGTCTGAAGCATCATAACTTCTCACTTGGACTACTGCAACCAACAGTCCTTTGTGGTCACCTTTTTCCATCCCTCCTCCATTGTTCATCCTTCTCTCAGCAACTAGAATGATCTTTACGAAGCATAATTCAAACCATGTTACTCTTCTGTTTAGATGTTCCATAGGCTTTCTTTTGTACAATCTATTTGCTATAGCGTATGTTTCCATTTGGTAATGCTTAAGCAATAAAGGAATAGTATTTGGTATAACAAGGACATGCTGTGGGTTTACATGCGGTCTTTCCAGCATGATAACAATTTGTAGTGATCCATGGCCAACTTTCACATGGTTAAAAAGGCAGCATTAACAATATATGAAAACCTTAAGAAAAAGCAAGAAATCAGGGCCGGGGATATAGCTGAGTGGCACAGCACCTGCCTGGCAAGCACTAGGTCCTGAGTTTGATTCCTAGTACCAAAAAGCCAGAAATCTGCAGAGAGACTTTCCTCTGTATTAGTGTGGCTAGTCTAGTGGTTTAAGTATCTGCTACCTTTTGTTCTCTATTAAGCTATCTGACAAGGCTGGGAGTGCAGATAAACATGATGCAAAATAGAAATGTTAAATGATGCTAACACTTAACCCCATTATGTTAAATGACGAAAAGTGAAAAAAGCTATGTTCTGAATAGCTTGATTTGGATGAAAATTATCTCTATTAGAAATGATGTCCTCTAGGACATCTCGGAGAATGATGTGGACTCAAAGTTTAAAAATTAGCATGGGATTTTACCTGGTGGGGACATGGGACACAAATGCCATGAGATAAACCGTCACTTATTACTATCACCAGAATTCGTTTTGCTTTTATTAATGGTCTAGTTGCAAACTTCCGTGGATTTTGAGTGGCTTTCCCTACCCTCACTTGCTATAAAGCTGTTATTTTTAGCACACAGCTTCGCATTATGTGACATTTTTCAGTGGCATCATTATGATAGAAATACCTGTACTTATTATAAAATCTAAACTTCTTAGTGTCCCCCTACCCCTTTATATACAACCAAAATATGTCCTGAATCTTCTCACTACTTGCATAGCTACCACCCTAATCCAAACCACTTTTCGCTCATCCAAGCTACTGAAATAACCTCTTCCTAATCTCCTTCTGGTTCTTCCTCTACTCAGAAGATTAAAAATACCTTTTTAAAACACAAACCAGATTGCAGCCTTGCTTCCTTTAAAAATGAGCATTTTCATGGGTTTGCACTACATTTTGAATAAAACTCGCCCTCTTTCCGGGGTTCTCAAGCCATTCTCCTTCCCAGTCTGGCCTTCATGACCTCGCCAACCACGTCTCCCACCACTCACTCCCTCGGACACTACACTCCAGCCACGCTGGCTTTTTTTCGATCTTGGATATGCAAAGCTTATTCCTACCTCAAGGTCTTTTCATTTGTCACTTCCTCTGCCTGGAATCATTTTCCCCCGGTTGTTCACCTGGCAGGTTCTTTCTCATCATTTGAGTATTGGCTTGACTGTTACTCCCTCAGCCTTGACTCCTTACCACCCTCAAGAGTTGTCTCCCCCAAATAATCCGTAGCTATATATTCCTTCAGAAAGTATCAGAAGCAAACTCCCATTGTGCAGGCCTCAATATAAAGAAGCTAATATTCTTCTTTATAATTTGCAGCCCTCTTCTTATAATCCACTGATTTCCTTACACATTCCTACTCGTTCATTGGACGTGGTTCATCATTCTGGTGATTTCAATATAAAGGAGAATGCATTTCGGGAGTGGTGGTGCACACCTGTAACCCCAGCACTCAGGAGGCTGAGGCAGGAGGATCCTTGTGAGTTCAAGCCCAGCCTGGGTTACAAAGTGAGTTCAAGGCCAGCCTGAACTGCATAGTTAGACCTTGTCTCAAAAAGACAAAAAAAAAAAAAAAGAGAGAGAGAGAATGAACTGGTGTTAAGATTAAGTTTGTAACAAAAGTTGGTAAACATATGAATGAAATACAGCCCTGTAACCCACTGGCCCAAACCCCTACACATTTGCAGGGGTGCAGCCAAGTACATTAGAATCAGGTTCTCATATCTTCATTATAATCAAAGATGGAGATATTTTTAGTGGCTAGAATAATGTGGTCAGGCTGAAAGACATCCAAATTTGTGAACATGCATGATTTTTGGTAAAATGTGTTGTTGTCTGCTGAGCGAGTAGAACAAATAAAATAACAGGGAAAAAGAGTGTAGGAAAGTCTGAGCCTCAAATGATTTTAGACATCAACTGAAAGGGTTTTCCAAGGGAAATTTTCCATAGTCCTTTTAAGAAACATGTTTTATATCTAGTGAGGTTTCCAGAAGTGAAGCTTTCATGTGCTCCCCACTGAGAGGCCCTGGTGATTAATGGTCAGAAACTTTAAATTATCTCACCAAGGTCTTTGGCTATTATTGAAATCCAGTTCCCTGTGAAGATGAAGAAAAAGTATACAATAAAATAATAATTAATTTCATATCTCCAAATAGCGACTAACTCTGCCTCTGAGCTTCACGTTTTCAAAATCTTATCTCACTGACTTGATGTTACAAGTAACTGTCATCATTCCTCTTTTCTTTTTTTTATTTTGCCTTTTTGAGAAAAGGTCTCACTATGCAGTTGAGGATGGCCTTGAACTCACAGTGATTCTCCTCCTGCTTCAGCATCCCGAGGGCTGGGATTACAGGCATGTGACACCACGCCCGGTTTGTTCCCTTTTCCTTGACCTACTCAAAGCTCTCCACATTGGTCTAAAAGTATGGGGCTAACAATCCATGATGATTACTACCCACATCTGAAAAAAAATAATTTGTCTATTATGTGGCAGTCACTATTTTAAACACTAGAAATACAGAAGAGACCAGGCCAGATCCCTGGCTGCTGCACAGCTTGCAGGCTCCTACGGTGCTGGGAGGAGAGGCAGGCAATGACAAGTACACAAAGAAGATGTTCTAATACTGTAATACTTGCTCTGGAGATGGCTTGGCAGTAATAGCAGGAAGGGATGTTTGGGTGGGGGTGAGGGGCAGGTTACCATGGGTAGGATAGTGAGGATTTCTAAGAAGGCGATGCTTGAGCAGGCTGAAGGATGAGAAAGATCTCAGTTGGCTGGGGAAAGAGCATCCCATGCAGAGGTATGTGCACAGGTCCTGAGGTGGACATGAGAAAGCCAAGTAATGCCTGTAGAACTGAAAGTGGAGGTCTCAGAACCAGGGACAGTTCTATTCAGGGCCTTGTGGGCAGGCCATAGGAAGGAGTTTGCACTTTATTCTAAGTCTGTTGGCACATTTTAATGGAAAACTGTGAGAACACTTGGGGCAGTGAGCATTTGTTTTCAGTCATCCTGGCTATTGTTACACAAAAGCTACTTAGAAGAGGCAAGAGTGCAGGGAGGGAGTCCAGCTTGGTGGCTCTTTCAGGCAAGGAGGCAGAGGTGATTGGTACCAGGGTGGGAAGAGTGGAGATGGGGACCTGTGTGCAGATGCTGGATATATCATAGTCAGAGCCAACAGAACTTGGTGAAAGCGACAGAGAAATCAAAGACCATGCGTATATTTTGCATTGGGATAGTTGGACTTCTGAGGTGAGAAGACTGGAGTTAAAACAGGATCCTTGCCATCAAGACTGAAGTCACCAAGGACGATGACCAGGTAGTGGAGAAGTCAATACATCACTTCAAGTGAACGAGAGGGCATATGCAACTGTATCCAACAGTCTTATAAATTTGTGCTCTGCAAATATTCGTCAATATTCTTAAAGATTTTCATTGAATCTCTTTCAAGAACAAGCTCCTCGCCCTTTTTAAAAAGATGATGACAGAAATCAGTCTGCTGAAATGTTTTGTTGCCTCTTACATCTCATTCCCATGTCTACCTTTGTTTATATCCCTCTTACTAAAATGTTTCCTTGATGTGAGAAAAAAACGGTAACATTACTTCTTTCTGAAATCATGAACGTGCTACAAAGTCCTACTTACCAGTCATCAGAGGAAACGACTGAGAAAAATGCTTCACTGTGTAACGTTAACTTCTAGTGTTGGAAGTCCTCTTGGTTGGCTTTACTTCCCATTTGAGCCAAGAAGATATGGACGATATAGAGATTATGGTACACCAGATTTGCCGTGGAAATTAGTAGTAAATAATAATGATAAACCTGCAACATCTTACTGTAAAAATGTTGCATGTCTGATTTTCAAGTTTGAAAATATGATTGTCTTGACCCTCTTTTAAGTATTTTTATATTGACTTTAAAATAACATGTTCTTTGATTTTAGGTGATTCTGAAGAAATTATAAATTCAGTAAAGTTTGTACAGCACTTCATTGCTTGTGATATCATCGTGGGTATATACAGACTATTATGCAGAGATACTAGCAATGTCAAGCTATTGATCAAACATATTCAGTATAACTTGGTTGCTTCAATTAGCAGGGGTGTATTGGGGTGGTGTGTGCCCAAAATATGCCAGATGAGGTGTGACAGTGAGAAGCAAAAGCAGCAGCGCAGGCAGGGGCCCTCCTCAAATGGCTGGTGTAATGTCTATGTAAAGACAAGAAGGCCAAAACATACGGGAAACTGATGCAACAATACCACTTCTTGAGCCTCGAGTGGTGCCTGGACATAATAAAGGCTCAGTCAGTATTTGTTAAATGGACTAATTCATCCGTTGGATACTTCGCCTCTCAAAAGCCCGATCTATGTGCGCATGAGGCTTTCTGGGGACCTCTAGACATAAACCATAACATCATATACTTATTAGGCATTTGCACTTCTGTGAAGAGTCTATTCATTTCACTTGCCCATTGTTTTGACTCGGTCTTTTATTTGAGGGTAATCGAATTTTTTGAGTATTTTATATGTGAATCTTGTTTTTAAATTTTGTTTTTGAGACAGGGTCTCACTCTGTAGTCCAGGCCGACCTTGAACCCCCAGGCTGGTCTCAAACTCTCAGTGACTCTCCTGCCTCAGCCTCATGAGTGCTGGGATTACAGATGTGCTGAATCTTGTCTTTTAAAGTAAACATTTCCAGATATACAGAAAATTGTTAACTAGTTTGAAGAAAGCAATAACTTGGAGAATAAAAGACTCAGTCAAATAGGAAAGTGAAATTAACAGACACTTCACAGAAAAAGTAGATGGCCTAAATACACGATGTTATGCTTTATATCTAGATGTGCCCCCAAAAGTCATTTAGGAAAATGGATGCACCCTGAGACCATAATGAAATGTCAAGCACCCAAGCATAAATATTGCATGGTTTCTCTTATAATGAGAAACCTGAGTTATAAATAAAGAGTAAAATAAAAGATAGATAATAGGATATAGGAAGATACATCCTTTGCAAATGAGAAGGGGACCAAGGGGACCAAGGCATGGAGGAGAGGAGGAAAAGGAATGAAAAAGAGAATTAAGATGGGTTACGTACATGTACCAACTCCACGCAAGGGATTTATGTACTGCAGACATGGACTCATAAAAATAAATTTTAAAAAAACCAAGATTCACATTATTTGAAAAAGCTGTAATTCCAATATTAACTAATTCCCACCTTCTATTCACGCCTCAGAAATAACTAAATAATTTAGACCAGGGAAATAGACTGCACTCAAAACAGGAAGTAGTGGCTTCCAAATGGCCTGGGTTGGCCCCTCAAGGCTCCAGAAGGAGCGTTGTGACTACTAGAAAAGCGAAGAAAAAGAAAGTTAATTTGGAGTAACTACAATTTTGCCTTTGCCAGTTTTTTTTTTAGAAAACAGTAACAACTTATATTGCCAAACACTATTCACCATTTTTATCCTCTAAAATGAAGCTTTGTTGCTTACTCAGAGTACTCATAGACTCAAGAGAGCAGGACATTCAAGCCAAAGGCATACTTGAAGCTATTTACACTGTATGGAACATTTTGTGTAACGTCTCAGGGAGAATTAAATTTAGAGATTTTGTCAAGTAATTGTTATGCATTATTGTGCTCAGCATCCACCCCCATATATTTCTTTTCTTTCACTGACAGGATGTATTCTTGCCTCACAACAAACTTTCAGGATCGATGAAACCTGATTATGCAGTACTGGTGGCTATGTATGAGTGCTTTGTTCTTTTATTCATTTCTGTCATCTCCTAAGTTACCTACTATCTTACAGCTGTTTGTGACTTTTCACTTCCAGTGTGCTTATATGAAAAAGTGTAAGTCTTGATCATCGACCAAATGAAAGAGCCGAAAGAGGTCAGAATACAGCAACAGCATCTCACAATCCAAACTCCCACTCTCCCACACACTCACATAAGTAACCTGCCAGAGTTGGCAATGCTTTTTTTTTGTAGCCCTGAAATAGTGAGTTTACTACCTCTTGAATGTATTTCCTATCTCCAAATGACCTTAGTACTAATAATAGTTGGTTAATACCGGGAACACTGTATGTATAGTCTTCTTTTGAGATTGTGGATTTCCAAAATAACACATTTTAATGTAAAGAATGAAATAGCCTCGTTCTCATGGTTGTAGAGCTAACTTTTGTAGTTGCATCCCAACCAGAGTGCAGAAGGTAATGCATTTTTTTCATTTAGAAAACTAATAAATTCTCCAATAAATCAGCATTAAATGATTCTAGATTATCTTTAAAGGGAACACTATTTTGGTCTGTAGTTTCTCATTATAACTTTTTTCACCTTGACCACTCATCCCTGGTGAAAAGCCTGAAGGTTTTAAGAAATCCCAGACACTGACTAAAAAATTCTCTGAACAAAAACGGACTTGAAGTATACCAACTCTTTGCTGTGTATGATTACACTCACAGAAGCTATAATGGAGCAACAGCACCAATTCAGTTTAAGTTTCTACTTTATGAAAATAACTTTCCACTGCTACATCATCAGTAAATACACCTAAACTGAATTTGGAAAGCACTACCAAAACAGACCCATCATTTTACTGGAACTATTCAACTTTGCGTAATAGGCACTTTGACTCTAAAACAAATTAAAAAAATGAAGTGTTCCTTTAGGGGATCCATGAATCTCCCCAAAGCGTACACGGGAAATTGTATCATGTATGTGCATACATTTTTCTCGGGGGAGGGCTCATAACTTTGATCAATTTCTACAGGGGCACAAAGAGGCTAAGACAGTACATGCAAGAATTCTCACCTCTGTATTTTCGATAATTGAAGTTGTAGACCACAGGAAATTTATTTTACACATCTAAGTCCATTTCATGGAAGTAGGGTAACAGTCAGGAATTGGCAAGGACTGCAATTTTCCTTTAAGTTAAGGAACATGTTCTGGTTTAGAATGGTGAAATGGGGACAGAAGTGGTAACACGAACTGGAAACAAGGGGACTCCTCTAAGGGATTATGAATAAAGCAATACCATGAGATATGGTGCTACAAGCCTGTAATTCCAGCACTTGGGTGGCTGAGGTAGAAAGATTGCCATGAGTTTGAGCCCAGCATGGGCTACATAGTGAGTTCAAGGCCAGCCTGAACTACTTAGCAAGACCTTGTCTTAAAAAACCAAAAAATAAAAAATAAAATTTAATTTTCAGTTTCTGCACATTATCAACTTTTTGAAAATGAATCTCAAGAGGGCTGTCCTGAGAGAGAGGCTGAGGGAGGCTGCCCTGAAAAAGAGTTCAGAGAAGTCCAATTTTCAGTTTCTGCATATTATCAACTTTTTATTTTTGAATATCACAAACTTCAATCAGAATACTTTTTAAAAATATTATTCTGCATGCATTTAACAAATCTGACAAAAAGACAAGTATCCAGCTTATCTGCATTATAACAGCTTTAAATGAACAGCCAATTAACATGTATTTAAAATTAGGTACAGGAGACAATGAGAAACCTTTGATGCATTAATCTGAGGGCATCCTACCACTATGCACATGTTTATGTAACACTACTAGTAACGGCCCTGAAGCACAGGCAAATGGAGATGGAGACTCCCCAGAAAGCAAGTTTAAGGGATTAGACATCATCACCATCATCATCACTGCTGAGAACAAAGCTGCTGTCTGTGGACAGTGGCCCCCCTTCCTTCACATTCCCCAAGGTCCCCCTCTCATCAGAATCATCGAACAGCTTCTCACTGGAAGCCCCCTCCTCAAACTTCTCAATGGAGTTGTCATCTTCGAACAACACTTCATCCACATCTTCGTTTCCTTTTTCACCTGCATCTTCCTCATCTTCCTTTTCATCTGAGTCTTCAAACAGTTTCTCCTCTGTGTCACCTTCTCCCTCTTTTCCATCAGCATCCTCATCTCCTTTTCCATCTTCATCTTCTTCGTCCTCGTCTTCATCTGACACATCATTAAAAAACTCTTCATCTTCAAAAACCTTGTTGTAGGTTGCCTCTTCATCCTTTTCTTCTGACTCTTCGTCAAACTCTCTGTCATAGTCTTCCACATCTAACATTTTCTCAGAGCCTTCAAATTCTGATTTGTCCGAGTCATTTTCTTCTAACTGTTTGTCAAGAAGGTTGTTGAGAAACTCGTCAGAGCTATACTCGTCAAAATCTTGCTCGACACCATTTTCTTCTAATTCTTTCTCAGAGCCAACTTCAGACTGTTTTTCTGAGCGGTCTGCGTTAGATTCTCTCTCAGAGTCATCCTCTTCAGGTTTTTTGGGCTGGCTGCCCTCCCCTTTGGACTCCTTGTTGGCATCATCATCTTCAGACTCGCTGGTAAGGCTATTCTTTTCACAAGCTTTTTTGAATCTCTTCTTTTTAGGTTCTTTTTCAGAGCTATTCCCCTGCAACTCTTTTGTAGGGCCACCCTCTCCGAATTCATTTTCAGGACAGCCTCCCTCAGCCTCTCTCTCAGGACAGCCCTCTTCAGATTCATTTTCAGGGCAGCCATCTTTGCGCTCTTTTTCAAGCCCATCTTCTTTAGTATCTTTTCCAGAAGCATCTTCTTCAAATTCTCCCCTATCTTCTGTTTTTTCAAACTTCTTCTCATCAATAGGTTCTTCAAATACCATTCCAGTTTTAGCTTCTTCAGCTTTCATTTTCCATGTGCTCCGGGGCTCTGAAAAATGCCTCACTCTAGAAGGCCCTGCTCTTTCTGAAGCACTAACAGAATCTGAACGCTGAAGGCCTCTGTTGGCCTCAGGAGAATTGAGGAATGCCTCCCATCCTTTTAGCCTTTCCTCCCTTTCTCTTGAGGTCTCCTCCACCTATGGATAAGTAGAATCTGCCATTAAAAGGAGTTTTAGAAAAAAAGAAGCAATAACCTCAGTATTTCTAACATTGAAGAAAGTACCCTGAGTTTATAAGGAAACTCTTCTTAGGAAAAACAAGTAATTAACTCTTTTCAATTCTCAAAACTTTACATCTTGATTTGCTGACCTTCACTAATTATCATATAATTAAATCCAAATGCTATAATACTGCAGGAATGCCTCACTTCTTACCAAATTAATATTTGAGCTCTGTACAACATAGAACAGAAAAGAAACATTTTGGTTTAATGTATTCTTTTCTTATCACAATTCTGAGTAAATCTCAGGATTTCAGGCTAGCGAGCTAGAAGACTGAAACATTTTTCTTACCCTCCAAATTCTAAGTATTATTTAAAAGAAGTACAGTTACGCTGAACAATTATACCACACTGAAAGCTTCATTCTGAAGAACTGCTAGATCAGTGTTGTTGGCAGTGAAATAACACACGAGCCCTTGGCAATGGCAGAATTTACCTGATAATCTGTAGTCCCATCCCACGCTTGGGCAGTGATCTGACGGCCACCAAACCACCTTCCATCGAGGGTCTGAATGCAATAATCAGCTTCTTCTGGGTCCCTAAAGGACACAGAGGCCACACCATCAGGATGCCTCTAGAAAGACAAGAATGAACAGTAAGATTAAAAGTAAAATACACATTTCATACAGTAGGTAGGGAGTAGTGTTCTCTCAGATACACTGAAGTGAAAGACTTTATGAAGTCTTTGTCCCCAGCCAGTAAGATGCAGTCTGCTGTTTCTTTAGCTTCACCTTATCTAGCAAGAAGAAAGCACAATCTCTCTGGACACATTTCCATCGACAACAATATCTAGTGAGAGGCAAGAGAGTATAATTGTTAAAAGCATGTCAAACTCTGACTTAGATTCACCTCGGACTTGAATCCTGGCCCTGTCAGTTACCAGAGCAAAGCACTCTATCTTAAAGTGTCAGTTTCTTCATCCTTGAGTTGGGAAGAGTAGGTCGTTATCTACCTACCAAGAAGGGTTGTGAGGATTAATGAGGTAAAGTAGCTTGTAATATACCAGCTATATATGGTGACTGAATTACAATTTCAGAAGTAAAAGAGGGATAAGTGGGGAAATATGCAGATTATTTTTGCTAACTGTTCCAAATATGAAGGAGAATAATTCACATAGAGGTCATTATAGGCAAATAGGGGACCATAAAGTCTCATACATTTTTAGTATGCTTTCTTTGACTTGATCACATACTCTAGAGCAGGGACGGAGAACCTTTTAGAGCTTTCAATGATTCAAACAGCTCACTGTGACACACGTGCCGTAAGTTCACCACCACTGCTCTAGAGTAATGACAAGAAATTAGTAAGGCATACCAAATCTATCAAAGCCTTGACCAGTATACCATGCTTATCTAATTACTGCCGACAGACAACTACCATCAAACAGACCTACTGTATAAAGACATTAAATTCAAAACTCAGGGTGTACTGATGTCCAATAATCACTTATTCAGCTAGAAGAATGATTGTATTAGGATTCTTTTGTCTATGCCATCAACTTACATCAAACAGAAGGAGCTTCTTAATTTGTCCAAACTTTGAACACTCTACTCGAAGGTCTTCTCTGATCTCATTCAGCACCAATGGATCATCCTGCAAAAATAAACATGATTCAAATGGCACTGCCCCCTGTTTTTAATTCCAAAGAATCAAACTTCTTGCTCTGGCAAATCAACAAATTAAAAAAAAGAAAGGTTTCCCTTAAGGTTGGCTATGTTTGTCTGTGGTCTACAAAATTAAAAGAAAAAATCAAAATCAAATGAGATTAGACTACGACTGTCACTGCTACTAGGACATGTCTGCCTCACTCTTAAGACTGAGGAAATGGACAAAAATAGCAGAGAGCAGAAGGGTCTACAGTGGCAAAGGAAAAGGAAGTGAAGTGGGACTCGAAAGCCCCAGCAAACAGCAGCTTTGGGTAGAAGTCCTGTGGCACACATTCATCAGAGCCCGCTAATTCCTGTTCTGTGTGGGCAGCATAATCATGTATAATTGTTAAAAGCAATTATAGGGTGGCTTACTTTGCTGAGATTTGGAAAAATTTCACTCACAGAAATGGTGTAACACAGAGAGATACGTCCTTTGCATTGACTAAGTGTGCTAAGACTGTTTTACATATTTCTAAGATTGTACTTCAATCCCCAAGGTAAACCTTGTAAGGACTGTTTGTCTTATCACCTGCCATACTGCAACAGAACCACATACCACACAAAATCTTAAGCATACAGTAAAACACATTCTTGCACTTGCTTTATTACAACTAAGAGGGAATTAAGAACATTCAAGCATTGCTGTTTCTCGTGGTCTCCAGTTCAGGTAGACTCTCCTTCCCAGAGCAAAGTATTTAAGATTCCCAGTAGGGACTCACAAACTTTTGCAAGTCAGATCCAAATTTATGGATTTCTACTGAAGTCAACTTATACTTTCTAGGAAACATTTTGGTGTACCACCTACTTTTCCTACAGGTTTTTATTTTTTTCTCACCAACTAAAGAGGAACTAAAAAAAAAAAACCACCAAAAAGTGGCTTTCAACCCTAAATTTCTCTCAAAAAGGTAAACAACTTATAAGCAGTTACTGAAATCAGATTTAAAATAAAAAATATAAAATCCTCTGTACAAATCTGACGTTTCTCAAATTGAGCTGGCAGACTATAAAACATAATGTTGGAGAAGCCAATTTGTTTTACAAAGAACAAGCAGAACTGAGAAAAATGGGGAATGAAGCATAAACGTCTCGGTAGTCACAGAGTGGCTTTTGGTGATGTGCGTTTGCTTAACTCCTACAGGATAATGTGCTTTCTAAAAGCAAGATCCCTGCTTAATAGATCTGATGTAAGCCACAGAATTTTATACACAGTCAACAATCAGTAAAAGCCTTTTCAGTAAAAGCCTCTTACATTCACCAAGGGAAATAAGGGTTATATCAAAAGCAAATAGGTATCACCTGTAAACACTTACCAAAATTTGAATTTACGTGGGATTCTACTGGGGCACAGGGTAGCCGTGTAACACCTTTACTTCTGTATCAACGTACTAGCATTCTTCTCATGAGATACTGATTCTTAGCCTACGTCTTCCCAGACCTCCATTTCATGTCAGCTTGGAAAACTAATATATTACACTGATGTGCGGTATCCTTATGCTTAATGATACTATCCCTTTCCTTTTGGAAGATTCTTTTAACCAAGTTACACGTGGCAATTTTCTGAAGACTAGACTTAACAGGCAGTATGTCTGAGATTAAAATCAGCCTCATGCATTCCAACTTTCTGCAGTTAACTCTCAGGAATTTTTCCAGGGCGGTATTTTGTTTTCCATGGAAGAAATAAACCATGCTTCTCATGCCTTTCAAATCTAAACCTATGCTGGCTAAGCTGGTAGACAGTGACCACATGCGGTTACTGAGTACGTGAAACGGGGCTAGTCCTAACTGAGGTGTGCTCCACATGTGAAATACATACCAGATTTTGAAGATTTAGTACCAAAGGAAAAAAAATAATACAGCTCATTACACGATGAAATTATAGTATTTCTGATGTATTGGGTTAAATAAAATTCATCACTAAAACTAATTTCCCTGGTTTCACGTTCTATTTTTATTAAGGATACAGAAAAACTGAAGAGCACACATGTGCTTCATAGCGTACTTCCATCTGACAGTGCCGATTATGCACAAAGAGAAATCTACCTCTACATCTGAGTTTTGATTCTTTATCTTTTGCTATTCAGATGTGGCAGACAAGGCATTTTTAAATAAGGCCTTGAAATGAAAGCTAAAGATTCCCTAAAAATTAAAAATATTTTCCTTTCTCGTTTACATTGATACTACAGAGTATTTTTAGATATGTTGCTTCTAGCATTGGTTAACTATTTGGAATAAAAATATACTTCACCTCCCCAAATCTGCTTTCTTTCTGATAGCCCAAGGTGACCTGAAAATTCAGTTGTTTTTGACTGAAAAGCTCAATGCTGATGTCTTTCCTTTAGTTTTCTAAGAGTCTTGGGGCAAATCAGACAGTCCCCAAAATAGTGCAGTGAAAGCGGGCTTTCATGCTGAACCTTTCTATTGAGTTATGTCTGTACCAGTACCATCCAGTACTTTCTGTGATGATAGAAATTTTATATATCTGTACTATTTGGTACAGTAGCTACTAGCTATAGGTAGCTAGTACAACTGAACTGAATTTTTAATTTTATTTAATTTTAACGTAAATAATCATGTGGCTAGAATTTACCACACAGTATAGTACAAGTCTATACTGATACAAGCAACTTTATAAATAAACTGCCTATACCTATGAAGTGACTTCATGAGATACCCAGACTCCATAGCTGGACAATAAACGGTGTCATATCACAAGTCACAGAGATGGAGCTCAAGTGTCCATCTCGGATTCTTAAGGGGGCTAAAATGACACTGCCATTTTGATACTGTTTACAAACCATGCAGAAAAGCAGTAAGGTATATATAGTAGGCGAAGAAGGAAAATAGAGTCACTACTGAATTTAAGTTTTGGAATTCCCTTTGTTTCACCTGATACTCTTCCTGTAACTGTATGCTAGGTAAGACTGCTTAATATGCATACTGTGACACTGGCTACAACTGAAACATTGATAAAACTGGGATTTTATGTAATAAACATTTTTCTCTCATGTGTAACTTGCTCCCCTGAATTCCAGAACCAGACAGAGAATAAAGTGTTGTTTCTCCATTACTGATTGTATCCATCTATCCCAGCACACACAAATACAACCAGAGGCAGAATGCAACACAAGGTACCTTGATGCCAATTAATATTCCTGAAACTTCTTTAACTCTAGGTTTTCTTCTTTTAATCACTTTTTATTTGCTGCTCTACAAATTTTACATGGATATTAAGTACTACAACATTCTAATAGGTACTAAAAAGATTTGTAAAAATGAAGTCTTGAAAAACAACCCCCACTACATAAACATCACAGGCTGAATTTCATTAAGCCAAAGTTTTCTAAGGAACTTTTAGGAGGAAAGTGAAGTTTTCATTTTCAAGGGTGAAACTCGTATCTTTCCACCAAAGTCCACAAACTCTTCCCATCAATCTTAATGATGACATTATTAATGATATCCCATACCAGGCAGCTGTGTCTGGGGCCACAGTATGCATACTGAACAGTGTTACCTAGCATGCAATTATGGTAAGAGTATCAGGTAAACCTACGGGACTTCCAAAACTTAACTTCAGTCATTGCTGTTTTCCTTCTTTGCCTACTACATGAACACATAGAATGTGACATGACAAAGACGGGGCAGAGCAACTTTAGGCTCCTTGAAAGAAAGGACATTGGCATCTCTACCCATTAGGACACGATTTCCTACCTCAAAGTCTGTAGGGTGAAACATATTTTTGATGATGACAACTCGTTCATGGCGCATTCGGGATGGTCCGGCTCTCCTCTCGGGTCTCCAATCCAACTGCCTAATGCAATATAATAGCAACAAGAAATTCAACTGTTTCAGACTTGTTAGAGAGAAAGTGAGTTGTTAATGTAATGATATATTATTAAGTATTTAATATCTTAGTGAGCATTTATTAATGATAATTATTTGAGTCCAAAACAGTAATGTACATTTTAGTCATAGTTCCATTCCCAGAACCTTCTGAAATAAAAACACTGGGTATTGAGGGGAATAAACCCAGTATCTAAAATCCTCAGCATATTTTTTTTTTCAGAGTAACTCTTCTCATAAAAATGTTGCAATGAGACTCCTAAACACTGCTGATTATTTAATATTTATGATTCTCTAGCAAGAGTCATCCTCCCGTATCCGTGGAGGACAGGTTCCAGGACCCTCCCTTGGATATCAAAATCTGCAAACACTCAAGTCCCTCACATAAAATGGCAAAGTACTTGCATATATCCTACACACAGCTCCCTATATAATGAAATCAACTCTAGATTAACTGTAATACTGCATATGATGCAAATGTAATGTAAACAGCGCCTACAGTGTTTTGTTTACAGAATAATGACAAAAGCTTACGTTTCGTTTATGTTTTGTAATCTTTAAAAAATATTTTTGACCCATGGTGGCCTGAGTCCAGAAGCAGAAGCCATGGATATGAAAGGCTGACTGTACTTTAATGCCCCTAAAATAGGTTAGCAGTGCATTAGTTTCCGGCCATCTTATCATTATAGAGAACAAACTGCACCAAAATACATAGAAACTACCCACTCTTTGTTATAATCTTAGATTTTACTACGACTGCTCATAAAGTGTGTGGATATCATATTTTGACTAATCCTGTAAAAATCATGGGACATCAAAACTAAACACTTAGGATCATTTCATCTTTAAGAATTATGTTAGATGTATTGTAGAATTCACTCTGATGAAAGAAATCATCATGACTTTTACAAATTAGCATATTTCAAAAAGTCTGTTGAATAACAAAACAGTACCAGAAACCTGATGAGGTTACACATATGCTACATACAACTACACCATCAGTCAAGGATAAAACCTATCATTTCTGATTTTTGCTAACAAACCTGGCTATAACAATTTAGCTCCCAGGATAGCTGGTTACAACCCACATTGAAAATGAACTAGAAATTCTGGTATGTAAGCCTGAATTATCTTATCTAATTTGATGTCCAACATTTTCCAATGAGATGGCTTCCCTTAGCTCAACTTAAGCACCCTATAAACTCCTGAGAAAAATACCACCACTGCCAAATCAAGCCATCATACAGGTTACTGAAGAACCTTATCTAATGAAATTCTTTTAAAATAATACAGAGATATATCTGATGTAAACAGGTGGCTATTACCGAAAGTATACTTTAAGATACTTCTGTAACTTTTTTAATGGAACAAATAAAACAAAGTTCATAACAAAGTAACAGGAGAGTAACAATAGTTAATACACTGCATACTGTTATCTTCAAAGTAGTTACTGAGAGTACAAGAAATGGGCATAAAAATACTTTTTAAACAGGAAAAGATTACTAACTTTTGTTGCAGAGACAGCTTCTTCTTATAGTCTTTGCACTTCTTCTTCTTTTTTGAGGCATCATATTCCCCCTTCAGTTGAAACTTTGCCACCTCAACGTGTAATTTGTAGCCTCTAATTTCATCTTCATCCAAAAGTTTCAACGCAAGTTCCACAGATTCTCTCTTTATAAAGATAAAATAAAATACAAACAGTAATTTACACACTGACATGAAATGTAAGGAGTAGCTGCTTTTAAATGAAGCATGACTACTACTTACTTAGGGATAAGGAATTCTAGAATGTATATTAAGAAACTTATAATTGAAACAGCTGTCCCTAACCAGCTTTGTGAACTCAGGCAAGTTACTCAAGTCCCCTAAGTCCCAATTTCTTCATCTGGAACAGAAAAACAATGGAACAATACTATCTTTCCTCATAGGGCTCCTGACAAACTTAAATGAAATAATGCATAGGAGGAATAGGGACTAGCATACAATTACTATTCACCAAATTAGAGTAGTAGGTAGTTTTGCTCCCTGAAGCCCCAGTTTCTCGTCTGCAGAGTAAGGCAAGCAGGCTCATGTGCTTTCTGAGATGCACGCTAGTTTTAAAATCCTGTAATACTTTTACTTAGAAGATTAGATGACTCAAGGAATTGGGAATAGTACAACCCGACGTTTTCTGCTTTACCAAATAAAACGTAAGTCTGTAATACACTGATAAGTGGATGATAACTACTCGATGGCTACACATTAAATACATTTACGGATTCTGAGTCTTACACAAAGGGGAAAGTTATCAGCCTCACACAAACAGAATCAAAAGATCTGAGGGTCTGAGGAAAACACAAAACAACAACTGCACTCAGCTGTTCAATCCAATGTGAATTCTGGAACAATTAACTGTATTTTTTTTCTGGAACTCAATTTACTGGCTTGATAATCTTGTACTTTACTGGGCCCTAAATTGTACATATGAAGTTTCTCGACACTCTACTTTTTTCTTTAAAAACTTATAAAAATCTAATTGAATCTCCTAAATCAGTTCACAGATTTTAGTAATCCTTGCACAACCTGTAAACCGCATATTGAAACATTACAAAAGTACTCTCCTAAATGGTCATGCTCGTATTCTATACCCATCACATTTATGAAGCAGGTCAAAAACCCACCTCTGCAAAAGCTGTCAGCTCAATTCTACCATTTTCTAATTCCACTGCGATGGACACTTACAGCACACCTGTGGTGTTTCCACTGTTGTTTCACCATTTTTATTTTACTTTATAATTTTATTTTCAGGTTTGATGACAAATGTACACACCATCATCATGTCCCTTTCTTTCACACCAGACAATAATGCATAAAGAATGCCCCAGAAATGACAGCTGCCTTTGACACTGAGTGAGCTTTCCCTGTGTAAGTTATATTATCAAGACTATACAAAGTCGTGCAAATTTCTGTTTAGTAATTTGTGGTATTTCACTCTCTCTTCTCTCCCATTTAAAAAATTATTTTAAAGCAGTAAGCATAAGGCTATCATCTCATTCATGGTTTAATTTAAGAGTCAGAAAAGTCCTTTTATTTATAAAAACGGTTAATAAATAGTTTAGACTTTGTGGACCATGAGGTCTATGGTACAACCACACAACTCTGAGGGGAAGCACAAAAGCAGGGGCAGACAAATCCTTAAATACATGAGTGTGGCTGTATTCCAATAAAATTTATTTACAAAAACAAGTAACAGGCCTGAGTTTGCTAAGCCCTAATTCATTCCAGTGAGCTCACAAAATGCCACTGACTTGTTGTTCTTGGATTTTTAAAATGTTTTCTCAACTGACTACATGCACTGATAAAGATCTTTGCAGTGGGAATGTTTTTTAAGATAAAAGAAGCACGTCGTCACATACTTAGTGGATAACCTTACCAATGCAATACACACGGGTACCCTCTAAAATTTTAGTTTTCTTTGTATCTTGTTTTGAATAATTCTCAGCACAGATTATCATCAATAAAAGATTACAGCCCTCAATCCTGAGTTAAAAATGGAGATACAAGAAACTATTTGATCATATGACTAACCTTCAAATAACAACAAAGCCCATCTCCTTTAAGATTTCCTTGATTATCTTTGTAAAGTTTGACTTTAAATTCTTCTGTCTGAGGATCTCTCATAATAATACCAAACTTGGACATAAGCTGTATAAATTCATCCACTGTAATGTCTGGAGGCAAACCTGTAATATCAAAAAACATTTGCTAAGTAATTATAAAGGTGAGAGGTACTTGACATTCTACAATTAAAAATTGACAACTTAGAGGAGTGGAAAGTTGATTTTCTAAATGAATGCAAATATCTCACATGTATAAAACTGAGGATCATTTCTATTTCTATATATTCAAAATTACATTAAGATCATACTTTGCTTAGGCCTCAGAGGCCCTTTAGGGCCATAAGTTACCTAAATCAGGCAAAAAGGACGGTATCTAAAACTATATACCCTTCATTTTTCTTAGCTGTATAATAGACAAATTCCTCAGTAATGTAAACAACTGAACAAAAAAATGACACAATGGTTAAAATAGGCTTTAGAAAAACCAAGAACTAAAAATCACTTAAAAAAAATCTCAACATCTGGAGCCAGGGATATAGCTCAGCAGCATGAGTGCCTGCCTGGCAAGCAGAAGGTCCCTAATTTGATTCCTGGTACCAAGAAGAAAAAAAAAAAAAATCTCAACATCAAGTATTTCCAATTCTAAATTTGTTTAAATAGGTATGCATACCAGACACATATACATTTGTATTTCTGTCTTCTTCAACATGAAACCATCCTGAAAATGAAATAAATAAATAAATTACTGGCAGGAAAAGAGTCACCTTACTAAATCTTAACAAAGCAGCAGTTTTTTTTTGAAACTTTTAGGAACTTTCTCATACCCTCAAAAGACTAAGACAAAATAAATCACTATTCAGCTTTCAAAGTATCTGAATCTTTTGAGAGAGTTTTCCGACCCTATCTGAAAACGAAGCTGGCCAATTTATTTTGATTTTAATAACACTACCTTAAAGAGAAAACTTCATCTTATTATCCCTTCCAAGCTATTATCTTCTAGAAAAAGTTCACACACATATTTTTTACACTCAGACTTTGTAAGCTAGAACCACTTGCCTGAGTCACCCTTTCTTTTCTCTCCCCTCTTTCTGGGATCAGTGGGTTCTGGAGTTTTTCTTTGTGGAGGCTCTTCTGCAGCCCTCATATTAGTGTCCGGGACATGCGTAGTAGAACTAGATGCACCATCACTAGAGAAGCCGTAATTAGCTTGATATGTAGCAATGAAATCTTCAGTAATCTAAACAAAAAAGCACGAACACATAGAAATTCAAAGATATTTCTGCCCATAAGAAGTTTAGGTTGTGTTATGGTATATTCAGCAATACAACTTAACATGCAAGTTTTTCTACAGACAACAGTTGTAATGATTAAAGTATAAATGCAAGAATAATCACTTCCATAGGAAACCATATACAAAGTGATAAAAATAAGCCACAGTATCCTAGAATATCAACACAGAAGGCTGAGAAGCATTAAGTCATTTTAAGTGATACTGGCACTTTTTTCAGTTGTTTCCTTTATAAATTACTACTTCTCTATACTACACTTCATTGAAGCTACAAATGCATAAAACAAAGGTAGTACCAGGGAACAGTGAAACAGAATAAAAACCAAAAGCCAACTAATAACCTCACTACAGAACCCACCTTTTTAGTATACAGATGCACAAATACATATGTATACCGCAGAAATATGTGTACACAGACCACATAGCGTGGATCTCTGATTTTGTGTATAAAAATGGGGCTACTGGGGCTGGGGATTTAGCTCAGCGGCAAAAACGCCTGCCTGGCAAGCGCAAGGTCGTGAGTTCGGTTCCCGGTACCGGAAAAAAAAAAAAAAAAAAAAAAAAAAAAAATTGGGGCTACAACTATAAAACAAAACGTCCACTTAACCCTCACAAGCTACATCACACTAGCATTTATGAATAATAACATAATGTAATTATTATTTAGTGTCAGAACTATTTAAGGACAAATGCAATTCATATGTCTCCCTGGCTTTTGAGAAAAAGGCATTATTACACAATAAGAAAAATGTAGTTTTTCATCATACCAATTAAACAGTGGGTACACATACGAACAGGGAAAATGTGAAACTCAGTTTAAAGAGGTATGGACTTTAATAACACAAAAAGAGCCTAAAACCACTCTCATAAGACTATTGTTAAACGTACGCAGAAGGCAGAAGCAACCAAATCTGTCATCAAAGCTGGCATCAGCAGTACACAAGTGAAATAGCAGTAAATTTTAAGAATGTGTAGAGGTTGGAATATATATAAAGGCAAAATGGGAAAGAAAGGCTGAAATGAAGAAATTTTAAAGTTAACAGTCCAGTCACACAATGGGGACATGTGCTGTATTCCCGGCCCGCAAGTCAGTGCGTGGTTAGCATCCTTTGAAATTGACGCTCTTATAAGATTTAGATTAACAGGGTACTTTCACTGCAAGGTTTACACAGCCAAGTTTAACACTAGGTATTTTACGTCTATGCTGAAATCAAACACTAAGCAATTTCCAAGTGCGCCAACCAAAAGTGCACGGGTCTTTTGAGCTCATGTTTTGTGCACCTCTGTGACACGCCTGTGTTTATGTGGCTCACACATACATGCCCAGGGACAACATTTACTAGGGAAGTAACGCAAGATGCAAAGAAATTTAAGTCAATCAATATACGTAAAAAGCTATTTATTCAACCAACAAGCTGTATTTTGCACACAGTACACAAGCGAAATATCCGAACTCCCGAGATCAGGTTAGCTACTGAGAGAAAGTTACTAAACCTTGGTGTTTTTCCTCTGTGCAATAAAGAGCAGTCACCAATATAATAACCAACTGTGACCTTCACAAACAAAATTAATACGGCACGAAAAAAGCCACGTAAGACGCCACCTTGAAGATTCACGTCCCTTTACACAGCAGCTGTCGACAAACACAACAAAAAGACGCCAGCCACGGAGGGCGTGCGTCAAGGGGCTCCGCAAAGCCAACGCGCAAAGCGTGCCCGCAAGGCTGCCCCGCTCCGCGGCGGCGCCTGGGCCACTCTTACCTTGGGGAACCAAGCCTTCTTGTCCAGGTCCCACTCATAGGGGGTGTCAGCCGGCTGCTGCCCGAAAGAATCGGTTTCTCCACTAGAATCGTTGTGGGCATCACCCCCTTTGGCGTCTCCGTACAATTCTTGCAATCGCAACTGCTCATCGAACTCGTCGTTGCGATTCAAGTTGGCGTCGTTCATGTTTCCCACCTAGCAAGGCTCAGACTCGCAGAGGCCGAGGTGACGCTGGAGGGAGCGGAGGAAGGGAGGTCGGCCGAGCTCGGTTTTTGCCCCGTCGCCCCCCGCCCTGGCCCCCGGTCCCTCCCCGGAGCGGCGCGGCGCCCC